>NC_068358.1:35814252-35851752 GCF_020536995.1 Dreissena polymorpha
TTTTTACGCATGACAACTTAATTTGGAATAATTTTAACTGTTAATGTATTAATCAATAGTACAATTTACGTGTATGTATGATGAAGTGTTTGTTTATTGTCGATTGGGTCTATCACAGTGTCTCTTATTATGCTAGTTCATGTGATTCTCATACCAATACATCATCGTAATCCACACGTGTGTAAATGCATTACGTTATTACTGGAAACTGCAAGACTAACATTAAAGATTTGAAATACGAGTCAAACCTTTTGAGAGTAACGACAAATACCTTTGTCGAGAAGTAATATTGATAATCTTTGCTATCATGTTGTTAAATTCTGAGCTAAAACTTGAGGGTTATACTGCCTTGTTACCAGGTTAAGACCCTAACGTGTTTGCATTACCGTTCAAATGCGGGTGACACCAACATTACTTTTATCGTATGTCTGATATGTAATTCCTATCTAGTCAAGTGTGTATTTACCATTTAGAGATTATTATAGTCGGAAAACCTTTTGCGTTAGGCTTGTTACTCGTATGCTTTTGATGGACCGTTCTAATGCATTGTCACCAACATTAACTGTTTTGATATGTAATTCCTATTTAGTCAGGTTTGTATTTCCCATTTATAGAGATTGTTGGGATATCTATTGTGCTCGGCTTTCTACTCGTATGCCGTTGATTGACTGCTCTTAAGTGATTTCTGGATTTAATTTTGTATGCCTTTGTCGAGTTTAATGCATTGTTCTGCATTGTAAAGATAATTTTCTATTTGACGTAAGAAATATTAGAGCGACTGTGAATACTAATGTCATCTTATAATAATTCTGGAGTTTATATACCTAAATAGTCTTTAACTTGGTTTATTTGGTGTATACATTACTCTTTTGTTTTATGCATATATCTACCGATATCTTATTTTCCCCTAACTCGTTTCTTTATGTCGGCTCACAAATTTCACTCCAAAGTTTACTTTTCATAACTACTTTTCAGTTTAATTGAAAAAACAAAAAAAAAAAAACGTGCCCTCATCATAGTGCACTACTTTCAACATGGATGTATCTGTTTCGATTTCATGATTGATTGTGTTTGTATCTTTTTTTAAGTATGTGTTTAATAATGTGTGTCGGTAATTTTCGTGTTTTCGTCATATTACCTAGACTAGATTCATATTGTCAGTACCTGTACTTGATTGTAGTCGCAAACAGTCAGTATATGTGATTGATTTTGGTCTATACTGTCTGCCGCTGTCAAGTCTCATCCTCTCTGAACCCGTGTCTATTTCTGGTCTCTTACTGTATTGTGTTGGATTCCTGTCTAATACTGTCTACATATGTGGTGATTCTGGAATCATCATAGTTTGTGTAGTCAGGTATAAATTGTGTGTCTCATTGTTTGATTTGGGTCCATTATGTCTGTAAACCTGTCGAATGCAAGTCCTATACTATATCTATATATGTCTGATTTGGTGCCTATATTCATATTCTACTATCGTATTTTTTCTATTTTTATCTGATTCGATTTCACGCTGTCCCATTATGAGTCCGATATTTTCTCTCGTTGTCTAAATCTATTCTGATTTCGACATCTTACTGTCTGTATCGTGTCTTATTCTCATCGCATTTTGTCTCATATTGGCTTTTATTATCTTATCTGATTTTGATCACATATTCCTGTATTTGTTTATGAATCTGGTCTTATACTGTCTGTATCTTTGTCAGATAATGTTCTCTTTCTGACGGAATGTGCCGTTACGCATACGTTCTTACGGCAACACTGTACGCGTCAGAATCGCAAATATAAAGTATTAGTCGTCGTAAGAACGCATGAAGATGGTATTCAAATGCCAATGGTGCCAACTTTCGACTACTTGAATGCCGTAGTGTTGCTCTTTTCAATCCTAAATACAGCTCTTATTCCACCATAAATACAGCAACGATGAAATAGAAATGTGATAATAACGGAGCATTTAAACCAAAGAGAATCGGATGATAAACGCACGTATATCAGTATATACTAAATCAAAGCGCTGAAAGCACTAAGTTGTTCGCTGTTGTGTCCTTGATTAACTTGTGCGCAATGCACAGGCTAATCAGTGTGAACAGGCTAATCTTTTTTTACATGCTAAGCCCCGTTATACCTGAAAGCAGCCAATATGTACAGATTTCAATGATAAACACTAGACTGGTCAATGTCGTCTTACAAGCTGGTAAATACACACACTGCAGTAGTAGAGCAGACGCTACTAAGCATTCGTCGTCTGCAGTGCAGATAGGCAGCGGGTAATCGTTACTATCGCAGTGAGTAACCGTCCTTAGCGTAGCTAAGCACATACTGATTTGCAAACACCGCCCTGTAAATTTAGTCGGCCGCTAACGCGACCAACTAAAACCAATCGACGTCGAAGATTATCGCATGAAGTGCTACATGATAAACTCAGTGTAACATGTGAGATAGTGATAAGCAACTTTGTCGAGTACAAAGCACAGGTTTATTTTGTCATAGTAAGGACGCCCAAAATGATGCGACGGGACATGGACAATGCAGTGCTTATTCAATTTTATGATTTTATAAAAGACGCCAATGTTGCGATAAATATTCGCAAGCATATCTCGACAGACTACCTGTGAATCGCTAAAGTTTTAAAACAGTCGTGCAGTATTTGACATTAAATTAAGATTTCGCGGTCTGCTCTGGAGCTACGTTGTCGTCTATTGCAGTATGAATATCATCTTTGCGTGTGCTCCCTTCTGACCAGCTTCCCGCTAGGCATATTGGTTCTGTGTGAGTATCTCCAGATCTCTCCTCATCTTGCCATCTGCTTGGCATCTGAATCCTGGTCTCGGCGAAGATATTGAGAACACAAAACCTTGCGTTACTTTATAACTGACAGCGTAGTCGTGAGCAGACGGCAACAGGCCCATTCATGCACGACAAGGCTCATATCAGATTCGCAAATAAAAACTCTTACGCCCATCATGTGTTATATAGTTTATATATTATTTTGACCGACCAGCCTGATAGCTATATGACGAAAACATATTACATTCCTGTAATTGTTCTCATAAAGAAAACACATTTATTTATGTTTCTGTTATAAAATATGATAAGGGTTCCATATAACAAATTATACGCATATCTACGAATATTAGTATTATGTTATTTATTAGAATTTTGTTGTTTGTAATTATCCCATAACGTGTGATTCGTGTTTGACTTAACTGTTTACATATCAGTTTTTACATTTTGTAATATTTTGTTAATTTATTATGGATCGATCTCTGTAACTGCATTATATAAGTAGAAGCAGAAGTGTTAAGTTTGGATAAATTCTTTTGTTCTGAAAAGAATCAGGAGTGAAGCACTTTTTTCATTCATTAGCCGCCAGATACGCTTATAAGAATGGAGAAAGTATAAATTCGTTGGATAATTGTTTGATTACCAAACGCTCCAAAGACAAAGACACAATATGTATTGGTAGCAGGACTATATTGTCTTAAACATCAATCGATCGAGGAGGTTTGGCAAACTACGGCGTCAAGCATGTTAACCATTTTGAATTTAACAATTTATATCAAATTGCAACACAATACATAAATATCATAATATAAAGTATTGCATTCATACGTAGTATTAAGCGATATTTCTCATTCTTAGTCGTGATTCATGTAATTGTGTGCGAGACGAGCCTGTGCTGTCTAAATTGGATAAATAAATTGCCATAAAACTTGTAATGCCCGCTATTATTTCATTTCATCTGTCCCATGCGTATACGAACACAAATCAGGCTGTAATATATTACCATATCTCGTGTGTCTACTCAGAACATTTAAGAACCAGAAAGACCAAAAAACCAGAAAGACCACATTTAACAGAACGTTTGAGAATTCATCTTTAATCGTTTACATGTTCTGACAATCAGTTCATTCACTCTATATCGGTTTACATATTGTGTACACATACTTTGAAAAGTGTGTCAGGGTAAATGGTCTGTGGTTACGCAACCCTGAGCGGACTGAAATGAAAGCTGGATATGAGTTATTCGTAGTTAGTTTTAGAAAAACATGCATACTTCAGTCAGATCGATTAATGTTCCATAATACAAGTGGCCACTTACGACTCTGTTCGGCATGATTTATTTACTTAATAATTAATCAACGCATCATTTATAGAAACAATTCGAGCTAAACTATTCTTTTTAAATTATGAAACACAAGTTTGTTGCAATCGTAAGCAAGGAACACATTGACATTGGTCAAACAGTAAATTGTATAATTAACAGAATTACGTTAGTGATTATTTTTTAAATAGATTGTGCGTATAACTGCTATTAAATTGCCGGGGAGCTATTGTATTGTAATGATCTAACTACTGGTAAGTCGGATCATCAGTCAAATCGATGTTGCCCCATTTATTTGTGCATATTCATACAGATAGTGGTCGCATTTTCCAAAATTTCACGACGACTCGAAAAATCTGCGATATTTAACGATATGTTTACCTACAAGTAGATATAATACAGTAACATCATGAAATTAATTATAATCTTAAAATGACCAAAATATGACAATAATGCAGTCGCCGTCTTAAGTACAATTCTTATTTACTTTGAACGTATTCTGCTCCAGAGAGGTTTTGACGATATTCAGTATTTCATTTAAAGCAAACAAATACTGAAAAATTAGTTCAAAACATGCTCCAGAGTTGAATTTTTACAGGGAGTTTTTCAAGTTTGTTTGCAGTTTGGCAAAAATAGAATAATTCAAACTAGCAAACGATAAAATTCTAGAACAAGAGAAATTAATGTTTGTTTTCCCACTACGTACTTAAAAAATACCAACATTAAATGATCAAAACTAAGATGAAATCTGGAACGGTAAATGCAAAGCACCGTCCAACCCATATTGGCCCAATAATTCATCACACACCAAATTGAAAATCCCGTTTAAAACGATTTTTATCTGTTGTACCTATGTAGACAGAAAAGGAAATAATGACATGCCAAAATCTCTAAGCGAGAATAGAATAACATACATACAACTACAGAGCAGTGTTAAATCAACTTTGTGAAAGATAAATTGTAAACATATGTCTTCATAATATATTTATAAAAAAACTAGTTTAACTGCTTTATGTCGCTCCGGACTGAACTTTAACAAAAGTGGAGGTATGTACATGGATACGTTCTACTGCATTCTACACACATGTTTATCATTGCAAAAGAACATCTCGCTATTTTAGCGATAGATATATTTTCGTTTTTTTTGTGTTACAGCGTTACACACACACACACACACATATTAATGAGCAACACTATCCAATGATTTTACCAGCACCGCTGAGGTCCGAATAAGAATTGCAACGATAGCTAGACTGAGTAGGTTTTGGAAAGCTCAATTTGCTTCCCCACCAACTTTAGGTTAGTTCGAAAGGAATAATGCGGATATTCGAATTCCGACCCGGCTGTATATTATTAAACTATGGTTTGAAATATGAGGTTAGACCTCTCCTTATTCAAAGCACAAACTTTTAAAAACTGTTATCCTTGCAATTTTCAAGTTGGATTTCAAATCGTTTCGCGTGATATACAGATAATGTGTCTTGCTATGGAAAAACGACACAAATGAAAGTCCCATAAGTTGAGTACAACATCATTGTGATTTTGAGGCTCCGGAATATACTGGGAATGGATGAATATTAAACATTTGTTTAACTTGTCTTTGATAATTGATAATTGAATTATCATATCAGAGTACATCAGGAATGATTAATGTTAGGTTATTTTCAGTATTTTCCAGTTAGCGTCTGTGCATTTTTGCTTCTCTTTTATCGTTTTGCTCGCAAGAAACGCAACTTCGTAATGCCCAATAACAATCAGCAGCCGTCTCTTTAAACGTGGTGCGAATGTAAACCTGTAAATATATTAGGATAAACCAAACGTACCTTGAAATATCTTATATTTGTCGAAAATGTGCCTGTTTTAGCACTCTTAGTGATATAGTCCCGGTATTGGTATAATTTAGCTATGTTACCTGACAGAAAATATTGTCCTTGCATTCCATGTCAAATCTTCTTTATATTCAATCAATGTATGTGTGGCTAGTGCAGTCAACAAGTTAGCAACCTTACATCACAAGTGGACGATGTCGCAAAATGTGATACAAACCAGTCCTCCTTCAAAACAATAGGAAATAAAATTAATATCAACAAGTCATTGAGAGTAAGTTGGTTCCCTTTTCCTAGTGCTCTATTCCTTATTCAAATAAAATAATATCTAATTTAGCGCCGTTTAATGATGTCGTTATTTTGCCATCCTGCATTGTATTTTGTCACTTAACACGTTATTAAAAGCATCTTGTATAACCATACCGCCATACGTTCCTTAAACCATACATTAGTTAGACTGTACTTGTTGCATAAGATTTCTACAAATTGACTCTTATAAAACGGTCGAACATAGCAATTCAAAGATTTTATTCGTATTAATACATAACATTGAGGGATTTCAATTAAAGGTTTTGTTGCAAGATGACATCGCCTGTCAACATGAAATATATTTTCATAATTGCGAAAACATGACCATACTAGAAAGTTAATGATCGTTATTTCTTGGTATAACATGATTGTTTTAGACAATTAATTTAAAAAACGAACGTCTGCGTTATGCAATTTCGTGAACTTTGACACAATTCGCGTTCATCGACGTTCTAAATTGTTATTTCATTTTTATGAAAATTGAATAACATAAAAACACGGTTGTAGTTTGAACAAGCTCGTCTCATTTGAGTTCATACGATGTACTTATGTTGACGATCACATTTCATGGTCGCTCAGTGGCAGTGTTTCACTGTTAGCATCGTTATCGCGGTATTACAATTATCTGACAATGACAGGGATGTTGAGTAAAATTATTGGTTTGCTTGTTTCTTGTATTCTCAACTATTTCAAGATCTAAGTATCTTTTTTACGCTGTGAAATTGTGAAATTATTACACTTGTAACAATTATATCTCTTACAAACCAAAAACAGTATTCAATTCATATGAACAAGATGCATTAGTTACATACAAAGCCCTTACAAACCACCAACAAAATCCCGTTGGTATTTGAAATAATTAATTCATGAAAAAAAAAGCGCTTAGTTATTTGACGAGAAATCTCGTAAAAAAAATATAATTATTAAAAATACTTAATCAAATGGAAAACGGTTAAATGGTGATTTAGAAACTCTATTTCACATATGATGATTCTTATTGCAAACGAAGTTATTTATTTAGGGAATTTTATACCAGTGCGTTGAATTATCTATGCCCAACGTCTGCTATTTATTTACATTCGGAAAAAAAGTTTCAGTTAAATATTGTTTCCTCGAAAATATATTTGTAGTTTGTATTTTACTTATCTTGGGTTTTTGTTATAAATTATTTTTATTTATTACGTTTAGGTATATGACACAACGCATGCACGTCTTGTGGTTTGCACGGCCGTGTAGCTAGATCCAATAAGTTAAAACGTTTGATAACACCCTGTTATCTATACTGTTCACGCTAAAGTAAAGCTATGTTGGAATAAATCTATCATTATGCATTGTGCTATACCGAATTTAGTTAATATAAAGAAGTGAAACTCCATCTGCTGGAGCAGTATTGTATTCTCATTATATACACAAAGTTGGTCCTTTATTTCAAGTGAGTGACCAAATGCCAAAACGGTACGAAACAACATTAGCACAACGAAGACTAAAGCTGAGGTCACCGCCTTGAAACGGTCAATGCAAAGCATTGGAGATTTTAACCGGTGTTAGAGCGCTAAACCTCACACTTGGCCCAGCAATATTCGTGATACATATAACTGTAAATAAAATTTAACCTCATAGCATTGCAACTTAAATTAAACAATAATAAAAGGGAATTAAAAGAATGTGATGTAAAGGCATCTCATTTTTTATAGATAGATAGATTTATTTCGGTATCATGGTGCAAACACAATTAACAAACATGTTGCATTCATAAAATAATACATAAAAATACAAGTATGAGTATTAACCTTGTCACGCAACACAATACCAAGGATATCACAAAATAGAGAGCGAACTCTTATTTCCATTGTGGTCCATGTGGATGGTGGCATGACATAGAGAGACATAAATTGTTGCTTAAAAATATATCACAGGTTTAAACTGAGCATTACTAATACTTGAATCGGTGGACATTATTGTAGGAATATCACAGTTAAAAATGAGCACATACAACATGAATTTAATAAATAAATTAATTAATTAAAATATTTCTATCAAATACAAATTTATCACAGATAATTAAAACATTAACATCAAAAACTGACTAGTGAAATGTAATTAAAAGGCGGAATGTATTTTTTAAATTTACACATGATACCGATTACTTAGTAAAAGAATATTATAAAATCTGACTTAAAAAGTGTTTTTTGAGGGCAACCTTGCACCTATGGGACTCAGATATACTAGTAATAGAAGGAGGTAACCCATTCCATAGTTTACAACTCACAAACGCAAAGGACTTGATACCGAAACCTTTAACCTTCGGAATAGTGAAAGAACCTTTTTCACGGAACCATGTATTGTGACCATGTGATCCCTTAACCGGAATGAAATGCTCACCCATATAATCCGGGACTGTACCAGCAACAATCTTAAATACTTGAGTCAGAATAATCTGATCGACTCGTTTGGATACTGGGAGCCAATTTAATAATTTAAATTGCTCATGACCAATGTTTGACCGTGGGTCTAGATTCAAAATAAAACTTACCAGCTTATTTTGAGTTACCTGTAACTTGTTCATGCATGTTTATTTCAAACCATAGTACCAAAATGAACAGGCACAGTCAAAATTACATTGAATAAGCGACATAACCAAAAGTTTCTTAGTATGTTGAGTGAGATATTCACGTTTCCTAAATAAAAATTTTAACCTAGAGTTTGCCTTTTTAATGACTGAAGAAGCCATTGAATCACAAGATAAAGTTTGATCCAATGTTACACCAAGATACTTAACAGAAGAGGTTGGCTCAATAACCTGGCCATAACATGATACATTTACAAGAATTTAACCGCAGTTTGGGCTTAGAGCCAAAAAGAATGGACTCAGTTTTATCCAAGTGGAATGACAATTTATTGTCAATGAGCCATTTACTAACAACCTCAATTTCCTCATTCAGGTCATTTTCAACATCAGATTTATTTTACTTGTAACCAAAATACCCGAATCATCAGCATACAATAAAAGTTTGTTTTTTACAACTGCTGACATGTCATTTACATAGATTAAAACAGAAGGGGTCCTAAAATTGAGCGCTGAGGAACTCCACAAGAAATATTCGAAAAATAGGAAAACGTTTCTGAAACATCAACCAGTTGTCGATCAGAAAGGTACGATCTAAACCACCTTAAAACATTTTTACTGAGACCTAAAGCTTCCATCCTCATTAAAAGTATACCATGGTCAACAGTATCAAAGGCCTTTTGAAGATCCAGAAGAATCATGCCAACAAGATTGCCTCGATCCATTTGCAATCTAATAAATTTAGAGAGATAAATTAGACATGGATCAGTTGAGTAACCTTGCCTAAAGCCAGACTGGAACTTATACAACAACTTATTTTTACAAAGATATTCCTCAACCTGGTCATACACAACCCTTTCATACATCT
Organism: Dreissena polymorpha; assembly: GCF_020536995.1. Classification (NCBI taxonomy): domain Eukaryota; kingdom Metazoa; phylum Mollusca; class Bivalvia; order Myida; family Dreissenidae; genus Dreissena; species Dreissena polymorpha. The sequence goes on from NC_068358.1 coordinate 35,823,924, forward strand.
TAGAGATTATACTCAGAATAGACACTGGGCGTTAATTTCCCACTTCTGTTGTATCACTTTTTTGTAAAGGGGAATAACCCGGGCTGACTTGAAGTCATCAGGGCCAACACCTTGAATAAAAGACAAATTTATAACATGAGAAAGGGGACCAGCAATGATTGGAGCGCCATCCCTGACAAAAGGAGAGGGTATACCGTCTAAACCAGTGGCCTTTTTAGCACTAAGGTTATTCAGATATTTTAAAACTTTTTTCTCAGAAACAATATTCAAAGAAAAACTATCTGGTAGAACACCATTAGATGCATACAAACTATAGACAAACTTTTTACCATATTTAAAAACAGGTGTAGGTAGTTTCTCTACAAGTTTGGAAGCAACATTTGCATAGAAATCATTAAATTTTTCAGCAACATTTAAATTATCAAAACATATTTCACTGTCAATTTTGAGACCAATGTTAACACTAGAAGAACTGCTTGCTTTGTTTAGAAGGCATTCCTAAATTTTCAAGTGATTTTCATAAAGATTTTGAATCACATTTGTTTTCTTCAAGTACATCTGTAAAATATTTTTTCTTAGCAGCATGAATCATATGTGCAGTACTATATTTCAAGTTTTTGAAATTATCATAATTCACATCAGATTTGTCCTGTTTAAATAAACGAAAAGCTTTATCTCTTTCGTTGGTAGAGTTAAGAATGTCAGAAGTAATCCACGGCTCTGTCCGCTGTTTAATTCTAACCTCCTTAACAGGTGCAATATTGTCTAATACTGACAAAAATAAACATTTAAAATTATCCCAGGCTTCAGAGGCAATATCACAGTTTATAACACTACTCCAGTCTGTAGAAAATAAAATTTGCTGAAAATTGTCTTTATTGTAATGTTTCGAAGGTCTTGTTTTCACAATGTTATGTTTACCAACAAAACTTCTTGAAATTTTCCTAGTACAATAAATAGGCAAATGATCACTTATGGTAATGTCAAGCACACCACTCTTAGAAATTTTATCACAGTCTGAAACTAAAATGAGATCAATAATTACAAATCCTAGTAAATTTATTAACTAGCTGTTTAAAATGAAACATATCAATAAAATTACAGAATGATGAATACAATGTGCACTTTTTTTAAAAGAAGAAACGTCTGTGTTTAAATCACCGAGCAAAATAGTTTCATATTCTAAAAAATGTACACTTGATGAACAAACAGTTTCTAATATTGTATAAAAGTTTAATTGCTTCGGCGGACGGTATAACACACCACATAAAATTGGTTTGGATTTCGGAAGAAGTATTTCCGGCCAGGTAGCTTCCAGTTCGTCATGGATAAGGTCGTCACGTGGATTAAACGAGATGTCACAGCGTACATAAATACAAACGCCTCCTCCCTGTCGATTTCTATCATTACGCTGAACAGTATAGTTATCGATTGAAATTTCCGAGTAAGGAATAGTCCATCGAGCCAGGATTCAGTAATACAAATGCATGACGCCCTGGTGTTACTGGCTAATAAACGTATTTCGTCCAATTTAGGCAAAAGACTACGAACGTTAAGGTGTATAAAGTGAAGCCCACGCTTGTCAAAAGCTTTATAATCATTTCTGGTATTTGCATGGGTAGAATTTCCATCTGATGTAGAATCAGGTCCCGGATGTGGGTGAACATCCCTACACATTAACAAAAAACAGACTGGCAACATGTTGTTACGTGCACAGTTATGAGAATAAATGTTCCTTTGCTTCTCCATATTAGCATGATAACTTGTGACAAAACGCTCATATAAGTTCAAAAGACCCAGTGACACTGTTGAAACGTAATCGTAGTTGTGTAACAAGTGGGAGGGGAAATGTTTACAGTTCGAAAACACGTCTTGTAGAGCTTCGTTGGCACGAAAGTAAAATAAAACCAGCAGTAGTATGTCTTTGAGAGTTCCATCTTCATAAAACAGCAATTATAAATCTTAAAGTTTCCGGATTCTAGTCGTAATATGTTCTCTTTTGTACACTTGACATAGATATACACGTAGCTAAAGCTACTAGAATTTAAGTTTCTTATTTGTTTTCATTTTTGCGTGTTTATCGGTCTATTAAAATGTGCGCAAAAGCGATCAAACGAAATTATTGACCCAGACTTTTAAATTCGGTTTAACTATCACCCGTCATAGGTGGATGGATGTAGTTTTGGTGTTGTCCGCCCTACCTTTTACCCGTCCAGCATTCCGTTCGTCCTTCCATTCTGCCATTTGTTCTTCCGTCTCCCAGTCTGGATTATTTGTTACGTCCAGATCCATTACTCGGTACTGCTTCTCGGTACTTGCAAAAAAGCACGTCTTAGGGTCTGAAGCATCATCATGGATTTTCTTTGACAGATATCTTTGTAACTTGGAATGAGTGTTTATATGGATAACAGGATGGTGTATATCAAATATTGACGCAAACCGTTTGTCAATGACGGATTTGTGTGGATTGTGGACTTGACCCGTTTAATTAAGGTATTCCTTCAAACAGTTTGTTCTATGCTCTGTTTATGAATCCCATGCAATGTTCATAACTCTAGTGGAAAGGTCAAGATCACAACCTGAATAAAATGATAATAGCAATCAATGAAATTATTTATTATTGAGAAAATATGTCACCATGCATCAAGTTATTCCGTAATAATTTTCTACAAATGTTCTCCTTCATCAGACTGTGTGTCATAATTAGGATTCATGTCTCTATGGTCAAGGTCAAAGTAAATATTGAAGTCAAAGTTTAAATGTGTGTTTATTTAATATGAATTATTTACCATATATGAAGGTATTTTCAAATTCCTTGATATAAATTTTCATATTTTTTTCAGGCAATGATGCACATGCGAGATCGATGTCCCCATGGCCAATGTCGATTTCACATAAATATGTTGCTCACCACCTTGTCAAACATGAGTTTTTAACATTTTGGCATGAAACCTTTATTTGTATACACCTATTTTAGTTGATTGAATTCGGACCTGGGGCGAGTATATGCTGGAAAGCGTTGAACATTTCATTATAACAGGATGTTTTTGGGAGGACGTTTATGTAATATAACGAACCGAATATACTGTCGGACAATAGTTATACACTTTGTTTTCTCGAACCTCCTACTTTACAAGATTATTACGAAATGTTTTTTACATATGTAAAACATCTGTGACATTTAACTTAACCTTTCTATCGCAGATTGTTTAGGTAAACATTAGTCAAATTAGTCAATTATTTAGAGTAGACAAGTTGTCATATTCGTTCTTGTACATAAGGAAAAACTTTTTCCTAATTGGGTTGAACGGCAAATCTAACCGTAAATGTGAACAATTATTTTTTGACATTTATATTTTATCAAATGAAACAGATGATTCATTACATTTTATCTGATCACTACATGAAAAACATCAATATACTGTTGTGTACGCTTTATATCAGAACGCTTGTTTGTACACGACATACAGATAATAAATAAAATAATGTTCTCCTTCTTTTGCCCATGTTTTTGTCGACAAAGATTGTGCTTCAAGTTAATTAATATATATGCAGTTTCTATTGGAAAATAAAATAAAATTTGTCTCTTTATTATATCCATCTTTGATAGCTATTTTTATAGTACAGAGGGGACAACTTTTAATTATCCTAAAGTGTAAGGTAGACGCAGAAGCACCTTCTAAATTTCATTTATATTCATTATACCACAGTTGACTTGTGCGCATCATGTGTGCGTTATGCGATGTCCTACGATTGTTTTACATCTAATCTCATAAATGATAATACATTGAAAAAAAAAATTGGGACGATTCTTACATGCTTTCTTTTTTTTAATACAGAACTTAACTAAATTAGAAAGAAAGTCATTTGAAATATCAAATGTTCTGCACTTTATTGTTGTTGTTCTTTTATCCGAATTCTGAGTCTTTACCTCATTTCGTATTCGAACTACACATTGTTAATCTGCTTCTTAGAAATAAATTATATTTTAATTGAAAACTGAGCAAGCATATAAAACATACATTTTTATATAGACATTTCTAATTCTGCTACCGGGACGTTATGACCAGTGACCGAATACATGTGCATCACATTACTGTAATGAAGTCTGTTTATTACAAAATGTTATCGTGGCATTTATTGATTATTTTATTTGCATCATTCTTGTTGAAAAAACAAAAACATTAACAGTAGTTTTTGGGAGAAAGTGAGCACTCATATAATTTATCTTGACGAATACAATGTGGGACAATACTAATAACAATTCTCCTCCCGAACATCAAACTTAACAAGATTGTTAAGAAAGTATGTTCAAATGTTAACATCCGCAAAAATATTAATTAACACCATTAAATAGATATTCTTCTTACAAACAATGCAATTATTACGAGTATTAAAGTTTCCAGGGGTCGAATTCCAGAAACATCTTAAGTCATTTCTTTAATATTTTCTTTACTTCTTTACTAAATAAAGACATGCATGATGTTTTGGTATTCATCAAATAACATTGACATAATGATGTTATTTTGATGTAATTTTCGATGACCAACTATTGCAGTATAAAATGATACACTTAAGAAACCTTCCAATTGAAGGATAAAAATAGATTTAACTTAAGATGCTTCTGGAATACCACCCCAGGTTCATACCTGTTAATAAGAAGAAATATTTATTTTCAAACAAGGCAAAATACAAAGTTAACCCGTAAATATGCACATAATTCATTTAACAGTAGTATTCACTAAACTGACAACACTTGTTTATATGTTGTTTACTTGTGACGCCCTTTTGACTGTTACTAAAATGTGTTGGATGATTTATACGTTTCAGTACGTTGTTTGTTTGTATCTTACAGACCGACAACGAGAAATGCCTCCTTTCGCGCCTTTATTTCCCGAGTTAGATTGTGCGTTAAGTTGATAAGTTTTTATGAATTTGTTTTTAGAACATATGAGACAACTCTTAATAATATGTATTATATAAATGACGCAGTTACCGCCTTTTAAATGCAATGTTAATCATTATAGTACAGTTTACGTGTGCGTGTTATGCTTTAGTTTAGTGTTTGTCGAGGCTTGATTGTTTTTTCATAAGGTCTATCGTATTGTTTTTAGATTCGTATCTTCTATTAAATTGTAATTGTTGTATTTCGAAAATCGTCCTCTTCTGTGATCTGTTTATTACATGTTTAATATAATTTTCAAAATACATTTTGAACGATATTAATGAACTTTGTTTTATCTATCATTGAACTCAATTAGACATTATAGAACCCAGTGTTAGCAGAGGTCTACGGGTGAACGGAGCTTATAGGAACTGGTTCTCGCTTTGTGTGCACTCTTTAAATAGTGATATGTTGTGCAGCACGTCGAATAATTAAACATGATCTATTAAATTCATTGCGTTTATAAAAGTACAATAATTACATCAATTTTAATGTATGCTGTTAAAAAATGCATATATGAAGCTCAAAGCATTTCAATTATCACACCCTATGCATCTAATTGTTGTTGTTGTTTTTTAACCTGCGTGCAAAGCAGTTATCCAAAAATCTTCATATATTGGAACCACAGCTTGTTAATTTACTACGAGAGATATATTTTCGACTAATTGAGATCCGCTGAACATATCGATATGCGTAATAAGTACCTTTTACACCTTACGGATTTGATGTAAGGGTTCGCAGGTGCTACTCTGGCGTTGGACTTCTGTTCATATCAACAACAGTAACCGGATTTGCGCATGATGCAGTACGGCAAAGAAGATCTGAATTAAGTTTTTGATAAAAAAAGTTCACATTGATTCGGTTTTGAAGTGCGAATGAAAACTAAATGTTCTTCGGTCCATGTAATCACTGTTTAGGATGGGTTTTCGAACATAAAAATCAACCGAATGGTGAGATGTGGAATGAACTCATAGAACATACTTTCGTTTTTGAGGTATCCGAAGGACGTACTTATAGCATTTATTGGATAGCCATTCTTTGTCCTGGTCATTGTAGCTTGCAGTTACAGTGGCCTATGCCGAAGTTGACATGTCATCAGTCTTTCAGCATCTGTTGTCCTAACCCATTCATCGCCGTATCGTCCTTGGCTAAGGCATCCTTCAAAAGCCTCCGGTAGTGTTATTTTTAACATTTCATCGGAAAAGGATTTACCTTAGGCATGCATTCACACTATATCAAAGTCATTATACATATACAGAGATTATTAATGGTATATATATTTATCAACATACCAAACCAAGAGTGAATCTCTGCCTCTTCAAATCGTCCGGCTTTACTTAGACTTTACGCTTGAAAAGCTGCACCTTTGTAAGTAACTCCGAGTTAGATCATAGTGATTTTTTGGTTTATTATTTATGACAATTCTGTCCTTTTTACATAACTCATGTGCGTATATGATTTAATAGTGGTGAATAGTGTTAAACGCGTAAACGCCTTGCACACGTGTAAGTTACAGCTTAACATGACATACACGACAATATAAATGCAAATTGAAGTTAAATTTTGCCTACAGATCTTATTGATATTTAAACAAGCCTACGTCCAAATCGCCGTTATTTTGTGTCGGCTAATTTTTAGTGTGAGCGTTAGCGCACGCTAAAGTAGAGAGGCAGTTTTGCAAATCAGTATGCTTTAACTACGCTAGGAACGACAACTGTAGATAGTAAAGATAACCACTGCCTTTTTACACTGTAGCAGACAGCATGTATAAGGTTTAAGAGCTTATTTAACGATATTGGCCAGTCTAGTGTTTATAACAGCTTGTGCGACGACATTTGACAGTTTATCATTGAAATCTGTACATATTAGCTGCTATCAGGAATAACGGGGCTTAATTCTGCATTAAAAGTCTGTCATGTTGGCAAAATTGTTGCTCAATAATTTTAAGAAAATAGATAAGTATTACATACACATAACACAACATGTACATGATTATAGGCATGTTATTTTTTAGCAAGGAAACACAATTCTAAAGATGGTTAACAGTGCATGGGAAATGTGAATGGGTTGTGTTCATTTCAAACTTGCGATATAAAAAGCTATAACATAATTTTGAAAACTGAAGTGCGTCTAAGATTATGCAATTGCGAACACGTCAGTACCTTCAACGTTTTGATTTCATCGTCTCGGTTCTAAGGTTTCTTTCATTTTCAACAAGAATTTTAATACACCGTTTACTGCTTCAGCGAACAAGCATTCACTTTACATTGATTGGATCAAAACAGCAGGTTGAACTTGTGTTCCGAAAAAACTTAAATTATTTAATATTTCGCGCTTCAATGGATTAAATAATCTGTTCCTCGCGATACTTTTATACTTCCTTATTATTCACAGTTTACACCAGATAGGGCAAAATGACAAATGCAAAAAGTAAACTGTGCAATTTTTTTTATTTGATGTTAACATAAGTCTACATTTATGAATTATATTTACAAGTTAAGTGTGACCTTGTTTTCAAATGGTGATATTAAAATACGTTTAAAAGAAGACAAGTCGTAACTTTCTATAAGTTGTGTAAGTAAGTAAACCATATCCCGATTCCGGCAGAACGTATTAGAAACTTTAATTCCATTAACACGAACTGGGATATATGGCATCATCATATATGCCATTGAACTGATGTACCAAATATTGAACAATTCTGAATGTTATTTTTTTCAAAGTATTATTGATGAATGGCTTAATAGAAGTTTTGATTCCCTCGGTTATAACTTTACTTAAATAAAACCGATACGTATAAGTGTAATTTTACAATTGCGATATCCTTCTATCGAAAAGCTCTATCAGCGTTGTAACAAAAATCATATATTTGGTATTGTGATATCGACAGCGATTTTTGAACTGCGAACGATCAATGATTCGTCAAGAAACTACAGATTATATAAATATTGGGAAGGCTTGTACATACAATATTATTTGTATTTTCCAGTAATATAAAGTCATATTAAAGGTACCTTTGCACATATTTTGGCTTGTTTTAAATGTTGTCATTAAATGTTTGAAATTGATTAATGTAAACATTGAAACAAAATAATTCCAGTAAAAATCAAGAATAACATAAAAGAAAGAAACAATCCTTAACTGGTCTTGAAAAACTCGGAGTAAAAGTCTACTCAACCATCCGTGCCCACACACGTGTCAGTTTATTGTATACATTATATAAGCAATCCTCGTAATGTCAAAACATATACCGAAATCAACACAACTCGCAAACTAATTTAATCGTTTCGCGTGTGTTACGCTTTATACTTTTCAGGTTTCAAAATCGCCAAAAGATGCATATAATGGGTATTTAAGAGCATGGCAAATGTTCAGCATTATGGTTTCCTCGCAAATATTATAACTACAACGAAAATTTGCAAATCCGAAACAATTGTTTTTCAATTTTGTCAATTTACCAAAACGTGAAAATGTCCCTTTAAATATCAATGTCAGTTGCATGTTTCATATAAAAATGAGTACATCTTTATAGATAACACATTCCCCTGGTAAGGTTTGGTAGATATTCGCGTGCTATTTTATTATTCGACAGATAATTGAAAGTAAGGCTAATAGTGAATATGAAATATACATTAAGGACATATACTATAAGAAAATGCACAACACTACTGATACTAATAATACTTATTATTATCATTATATGAAATCTCAAGTTTATAGTTTGATTATACTGATAATGTATCTCTTTATATAATGATGACAACGTTTAATAACAACGTATATTTTGATTATGTTTGCTGGTTTAGAATTGCGAAAACAATAATTTAGATTTGCGAAAACGATCAGTTTATCTATAAACTGAACGAATATATCTCGTATAGAGGCTAGTACGTAGAATATGAAATACACATACTTCTTAAATGACAGGCATTTTTCAACTCTTTAATAACAATTTGCATAATACATATTCGATTAATCTGTAAATAACAATAAAGCATTTAAATGTATCTCTACGGTCCGGGGATTTAGAAAACATATTGCTCAGGCCACAACACATTGATTAAATGTTCGTCGGATTTGCCGCACCTAAAAATCTTAAAACTAAATAAAAATATTTTTATTTTTATTTCGCGCCCGCAGCAACAATTTTGCTCCGCATGTATTTGTTTACAGATTTAGTTTAATTTAGCCTTCGTATTTTACGACTTTTATAACGCTTTGCGATTGGTTTATGGTAAAATAATGGCGGCGCTCGTCTGCATAGTCGTGTCGGCGAAAGACACCAATGGTAATTCAAATTTTTCTCCTGTGGCAATGTGTCACCGGATTACGGATGATTTTAGCGATTTATTCATCGCAGCCGCATCATCATCAGGCCTCGAAATGTCGCCCGAATGCGTGAATTCTGTAAATATCTGCAGTAAAGTTAGTAGTAGCGATAGAATAAAAATTTCGAACATCAACATGCAACTAAATGTCGCGGTAGAACTTGACAAAAAAATGGTCGAATATACAATTAATTCTGCACGACTTCCATCAACAAGTTCAAACTCCAATGCATTCACAGTTTTAATGAACAAGTCCAAGGTATACATTATGCCCCAAATTTATGAGGTAAACACAATCTCAAAAGTAAAGAAACTTTCTGGTCCACAACAACTGTACTGCGACTTGATTGATTGGGCCCAAGTACTGGGTGTGGATGCCCATCTGATATTGTCGAGGACAGTGGAAAACAAGCCCTCAAATCTCTCAGCAATGCCTTGTGGTACGTAGATCACTGCCATGCAAGACTGAAAGATGCCGGTTGTCATGTTCCAACTGAATTAAACAAATTTCAAAATTACAACAACTACAAATTACTTAGGCACAGACCACCTATTGTAAAGGCAGCCAGACTTGGCGAATTGGTTGGTGATCTATACTCCGCCCTTAGTTTGCCATCATTGAGTGATAAACGAAACACAGTGTTAGCCAAAATCATGGGTGAATTAGCAGAATCTCTAAAAAAATACAAAGACATACTTGAAAATGATAACCGAAAAACACCAAAACATAAGTCATAAAAGAGAAACAGCTAACTGCGGTGACTCGAACTCGGTTTGCATAGATCCTGTAACACCGTCCAATGTTAAAGAAGAATATAGTCATTTAAACGAGACAGTAGTGAAAACATCAGATTATACCTAATGTGTACCTTGACAAGTTTTGTCTTGATAATCGTATTGAACGTCGCAAATTCATCAAAAACCTTCGTTTGTCCAAACCGATTATGTTGTATAGGGTTGCTTATGGAGGAAGCATAGGAACATTAAATTTCATTTGGAGTGTTCCAGTAGGTCAAACAGAAGACAAAACATCCCTCAACATGAAAGTTATCTCTCAAATTTCAGAAGATCTTCCGACGTTCTAAAGCAGGGCTATGAGACAAGAATTTATTGACAAGTTTATAAGTTATGTGAAATGCCCAAAGTCAGTCATTAGACACATGTATTTTAGCCTAACAGGGCATGAAGAAAGTGCCAATTCTTCCAGTGAAAAAGAAATTAATGAAAGGGTGTCGAAGATCATAGGAGCAGATGACTCTCTGTTATTGATTGATCTACGAGCAACTAATGGCTCTGATACATATTATGATGCCTTTTTTGAAGAAATGGGCGAGTTCTTTGAAGAACAGGTTTTATAGGTCAGTGAAAGACGAAAATGTGATGAAATGTATTTGCCATTGGCAATTTCAATAGAGACTTTAAATAATGACATTTGTAAAAGAGTGCCTGATGGAACACCTATTCCTAGCAATGAAACGATCCGACTGCAGTTTTGTCCCAGTAATCCATTTCATAAAACTGCTCTAAGGTACACTGGTCAGTTCAATGTAAAATTCCGTGTGCAGACACGCCAGGCAAGAGTTTCACATCCTGATTCACACTATGCTGCAAAATACTTTCAGTATATGAAAGAATTTTGTGTGATGTTTACAGACAGTGCTATGTTCTTATGCATGGACGACAAGGCAATAGTTCCAGTGGGAGAACCAGGAATCCCTATATCGACTGGAGTAAGAGGGCATAACAAGGTTCTAACACCTTCAGAGGGACCTGTATTAGTTGCAACTGACCATGATTTTCATCTTTGCGGTCTTGTTCCTTCAGTTGTTCTTGTCACAGAAATTCCTTGGGACTCCAAAGACAGCTTCTTCTCAGGGGACATGCATGTGACAACAAAAGAAAAGGTATTCAGCCCATCTAGCCCATTTAGACATGCTGCTGAAGTTATTGAACTCGTTAGATTAAATGATGCCTACTCTGCAGATGGATTAAATTTGAGAACCCCAATCATGTGCCTTTATACTGATGGAGGACCGGATTATAGAGTCGCTTATGAAACGGTTAAGTTGTCGATCATTCTTATCTTCATGCATTTAGATTTGGACATGCTAATTGCACTCCGAACAGCACCATCACATAGTTGGACCAACCCAGCTGAACGTTGCTTGTCCATTTTAAATTTGGCCTTGCAGCATGTTGCGCTAGACAAAAATGAAATGGAACAGAAGTATGAACAGATGGTTAAAAACTTGTCTTCTCTAACTGCAGTAAGAAACCAAGCCAGACTAAAAGATGGTCTGAAAGAGGCTTTCAAGAAAAGTATGGAACCAGTGGTTGATCTTGTGAACAAACGTTTCTCACAAATGAGCATGAAAGGAAACCCTGTTAAAACTTTGAAAGGGGTATCAGATGAAGAGATCACATCCATCTTAGATATCACTGGTGTTGGCTTTGGAGCAGATAGTCCAGTAACCACAGCTGACACAAAAAGTGCTGAATTGAAGAAAAGCAAGCATCTGCAGGTAAAACAAACTAAATTTATTTTTTAAAGAAAAATGCATAGATAATGTCCTGCTTGTCTGGAAATGACATAATTTTTGTTCTTACTAATATTATATTGATATAACTGTATATTGCCCTCTACTAAAATTGCTTATGGTCACTGAATACATAATACATATTTATATTAGTTTTTAATGTGTCACTTCCAATTTAAGTATTTGTTTCGCGTTAAATTAATTTGCGCCAGTGCGTATACTATTATCTGACAGAAAAACAAATAAAGGTTTTTAACATTCAACCTTAAAATATGCATCTGGCACAGGCAAGCAATTTGTCTAGGTTATGGAAAGTTTAATTGTGTCGCTTTCTGAAAAAACTGGGCATAATGCATGTGCGTAAAGTGTCGTCCCAGATTAGCCTGTGCAATCCGCACAGGTTAATCAGGACCGACATTTTCCGCCTATCTTGGAATTTTGCTAAGAAGAGGCATTATTTAAACGAAAAATTCCATAAAAGCGGAAATTGTCGTCCCTGATTAGCCTGTGTGGACTGCACAGGCTAATCTGGGATGAAAAATTATACACAAGCATTATGTCCAGTTTTTCATAACAATACACAATTATTCAATTTTAAAAGTTAAATGTCTACCGGGTAACATTATTCATTTTTTTTATTAAATATTGGATATTGTGAAGACTATGCTGTCTTATTAACAATATTTAATGAAAACATGTGTTTATTATATTTTATAATGAAAAATCAACCTATGTATAAAGATACATCTTGTTTAAAAAATGAAAAAAACAACAACATGTTATTAAATTAAATATGGAAGAGCGTCTATAAACATCAGTGTCCTTTCTTCTAAAGGATTTCTTTGAGAGGCATGCAGAATCCAGCCACTACTGCTTCCAGTTAAAGAAGTGTTCATCCGATGAATGTGGCTACTGCTCAGTCAACCCAGTCCGAGATCAGGATGTTTTTGACCGCCTCAGGTTCCTCCCTGAACCAAAGCCGGACGAAAATGGTGAACACTACCTACATTCAGTGAGGTATATTTATCACATTTGTATTCCATTGTATGACATATTTATTGAATGGATGAAGTTGTGTAAATTACAAATATATTTTGGAAACTTACTTTGGCATTTAAAGGTTGTGTACCTGTGCAAATGGTCAATAGCTACAATTAAATTTGAATAATCAATTTACACATGTTTACTTCATTGATCTGACAACATATTATGTTCTGCCTTTTGTTTAAAAAAAGGCATAAATATACTTAACTATATACCTTGTTGACATTTTAGTTAACTTAACTTGTCCAGCTGACATGTAGTTAATTTAATGATTTAAATGATAATGTGTGACTATTGTGTTTAGAAACTGGAATCAACATTTGATATAAGATTTAAACATGCTAATTCAATTATATAAATTATAATAACATAATAATAATTCCAGTTGTTTGGGAAAGCCCTGACCCGTGACAAGTACAGACCCTCAACCAGACCATGTGTAACCTACGATGAGGAATTACAAAACCATGATAAAGAGAATCGAGAAATTTTGAGGGTAATGATGATTATAATATTTTAGAAGCTCGCAAATCACTTAACACTTTATTTCATGTTTATATTATTATATTTAGGTCAAACTGTCAAACCTCATTGTAAGGTCGCCGTGGCAAAGTGGATATGGTGTCCGCCTAGCGACCGAGAGGTCACCGGTTCGATCGCCATAGTAGGAGCGTACTTTAGATCTCCCCATAGACACCAAGTACTGGTTCTAATCCCAGGAAAAGGACTCTAGAGCGTTTCAAAAAAGGCCTAAGGCTTTCAATGCAATCGAGCTAAAATAAATAAGTTTAAACTAAACCTCATTGAATTACAACTGTGATATTAAAATAAAAATCAGAGAAATATTCCAAGTGCATTTTTGTTGCAGTATACATCTGTTCCTTCTACCACCTGGCAATTGGCAACACCAAGAGAAAAAGTGATCATAAAAAGCATTTTTTAAATATTTTTGCTTTCATTACACTATATCTTTCCATGTTGTTTTAGAATGAGAAGCTTTGAGATGCTGTCCTTTGCGGAGAATGTAGCAGGCCAAGATGTGTCCTCAGTCCAAACAAGCTTGACCGACAACAGGTAAACGTTTTGTAAAAATACAATCTACAGCGTGTTTCAACATTATAGGATCACAACATGTTGTTGGTTACATAATTTTTAAGAGTCTAAATTAACATTTAAACATCACAGTTATACACAGTGAGGCAGGATTATAAAAAGACACGTATTGATCCAATAAATTGATATGAATGATACATATTTTTACAGATAAAATAAACAAACTCTTTGGCTTGTTGGTTTGCAACTTAGAGCCCGAATATTTTTTGTTAATGTCTGATCAAACACGGTATGTGTTAATATATCACCAGATTGACATTGCAAAACATTGTTTTTTATTTCATACCATCAAAGGCCCATTTAAGATATAAATAGTTGTAAAACAAAAAATGCATTGGTAAATGATAATCTTAATACGAAGAAAATGCATTCGTTGTTGCTTTGATTTGAATAGGATTCAAGTCTAATACTGCTGCAAACACAAAGGTTGGGAGTCAGTTTATTGGAGTCACTCTGTCGGTCAATCCTTCTGGCAATTTGTTTGCATGCGAATCACCATAAAGTGTAGATTAACATGACATAATTTTCACACATATTGATTCACTTATTCCTTAGTTACATGTATGTGCTCTTGAACTTAGCCAAGACATAGCTGCCATCAATTCCATGTTTATGAAGAGGCTTTGGAGAAGTATTACAGTAATAGAAATTTAGTAATATGGAAAATTTTACTAGCCTGAGTCAGAATTTTCGAGCGCAACCATTTGTCTATATTTTGTTCAAAATAACAGTCCCAATTTTTAATTTTTTTTTTTATTTAATCCTTCGAATACATGGCAATTTTCTTCGTACTTTCATTTTTCTGAAAGTAAGCTTCTAATGGCAGTTGATTAAAGTTGTTCAAATTCTTTTTTGAAAAAAATAGCGAAAATAAAATTAGAAATTGTTTAATATCTGTTTTATAAATTTTACAAGCACTTCAGGCTGCTAAAAGTAGGAATTTCAATAAGCCTGAAAAAAGACCATAGATTTTTTCTGTTTGGGTAGGGCGAATAATGATGACTGTCAATTTTGTGAAAAGCTCCATGACATTTTACTTCTTTGCAGGAGGAATTCTTGCGGAACATTAAGGCATGCCATTCATATATCTGTGGAGATCAGTTGGAAGATGCACCTGACCTGTATGTTCGGAGATGCGTGACCTGCAGCTCTGCGGTGGAAACAGCTTATTACTCAGCCAAGTGTCGGCATTACACTGTGGAACTCCTGACAGTCTGTTAGATGACACCGATGCATATGTTGCAGATTTGTATACAAAATATTCCATAGTCAGGCCAATTTGTGTGTCTTGTCGACATTCTGGAAAAGAGGCAAAAACATGGGGCGCCAAGAAGTTTGTAAAAAAACAAAAGGTCAAGTGAACTCATTCAAGCCTTCAAACGTTCCTACTTTGATTTGGTTTGTAAATGAGACAAAAGCAAAAGTATGTGTTTATGATGACCATCATCATCATGTTTATAAATGTTAACATGTTGTGATTGAAAATGAAAAATCATGGATTGGAATAAAGAGCAAATGCTTTAACTTTTAAATATATTAGTGTTTCGTATTTGCCAGTTTAATTTCTATTTCTACAGATTTTAATTGTTTTGTGTTAAGATTAAAGTTGATACTAGTCATTTGTGATTGCACTTTTCTTGGAAAAGTATGTTTTATTGTAAATGGATGAGTTTTTTAAATAGTCACGCTCAATATTGTTCTACTACTATTGTTATAAATATATATTATAGTACTAGTCATTTAATAAATATACTAGAACTGATACTAGTCTTTTATGCCCCCGGTAGGGTGGCATATAGCAGTTGAACTGTCCGTCTGTCTGTCCGTCCGAAAACTTCAACAGTGGCCATACTTTTTGCAATATTGAAGATAGCAACTTGATATTTGGCATGCATGTGTATCTCATGGAGCTGCACATTTTGAGTGGTGAAAGGTCAAGTTCATGTAATTTTTTTTTATATATTTTCAAAGCGGCGCAGTAGGGGGCATTGTGTTTCTGACAAACACATCTCTTGTTTGGCACTCAAATTAGACAAATATATGTCACTGTGCTATGTTAAAATAAAGGGCTCCTACTAATCACATCTATAAATAGTTTTGATTAAAAGGCATGTGTTTTATATTAAAATAAAAAACTCTAACTATCCATTTCTTATTGTTCTTTCATAAGGAAGTTATGTTGTTTTTTTTACTTTACAAAACTTAAACTTCTTATTTCTAATTTTAACATTGCTAAACTAACCAAAGTATGTATTTGAGTATAATGTATACTACTATAACCTATGATATTTAGAACTAATACAGATTCAAGATATTTCTTATGCTTGATGTTTAGCATATTATTTATTGTCATGTTATTTAACTTTCATTGACAGAAGACTGAGCTTCTTATATAACTTTGCTAGTGAAAAGTACAGTGTACCATGTTAACATTAAGTAGTCACTACCTGTTGTGAATAAGCAGAAAACCTATTGGAGAATATTTTGTTTATCATACTTTTACAAACATTGGACTAGAGTTAAACATAGTTAGTACTACTAAATGACCTTGTGTTTGTATTTTGAAGATATCATGCATTTATTTGGCAACAAATATCAATTTACAGAGACAATATATCTATTTTTTATTTTTCGCTCTTCGCTCGCCTGTGATTTTTTTAAAATTAGAATAAAAAATAATTTATTTTTATTTCGCTCGCTCGCTCCATTTTTTGGGGGGGCTAAAATCCGTAGAACAAATCATCAATTTGTTGTGGCCTCAGACTTGTCCTTGTTTCTTTGTTTCCTTTTGCCGCGAGTTGAAATTGTCATGTGAATAAAGCGTTTAAATGTGAGCGTTTTCGGTGAACAAAAGAGGTTCTATTAAAACTGAGCGAAGGTATGGTAAATGCGGAAGTGAAAAATTAACGATTTAACTTTTTGTTCGCCACTTTTACCATTGAAATTACTTGTAAACAATGGACGACGCAAAAGGTAAGTCAAATACTTATATAACATTTGGTTAGATATATCAAATGATTATTCAATTAAACTGAACGTTTTAGTATTTGTTACAAGTTGTGTTATTTCTATGTTATCCACATTGCCTTTTGAGTAGATTCTAGATAAAAAAGTAAACGTTAAAGTCTGACGCGTAATTCATGTGTTTGATGAAACAATCGTAGTGAAAATAAACGGTGCTCAAACCCATTGGTCCTTCAACTTAATGTAAGTGTCTTGCTGATGCCAACATAAAGTGTATTTTTCCATGACGTTGAATACGTAGAAAGTGAGTCTTGTCTTCACATTTATATTTAATTGGATATCACACTTTTAAATTTGTTTGGTTTATGATTTGCTACCGAGCTCATTTAACGCGAATATACATCGATATAATAGCTAAGCGTGCATAAACACGTGTTTGCTAGCTTAAATGTCAAAACATACAACATGAAGCAAGTAAAAAAATACCAAAATAAAAGTAAAGATTTCAGGAAATACCTGATTACTCGACCAGATCATCAGTTAATTAAGTAACTGTTGTTTTAAATGTCTAAACAAATAATATGATCCTAAATGTCATTCAATAAAGTAACCAATGTGTTTTGACGTGCATTGTTTATTTTTTTATTTTTTTTGATAATCATACATTATCACAATTACATTACTCCGTGAAACAGTAATTTTTGTTTGACATGTTTAGTTTACTTTAAGTTGATTTGTGTATCATCCAAATAAACAATTTATTGCTGTTGTAAATATGTACATATGTTAATTTCAAGTGTCTATGTCTGTATAAAACATCGGCACCTTGCATTTTACTATTTAGATAAATTAACCAAATATAGTGCATCAGTAAGAAACAAATACAATCACGTAAATAGACATGCACTACAATTAAAAGTGTTCAAACGTCATGCACGTACGTATTCACAACAATACGGTATGAACAAACAAGTAATACAAATATAATATACTAATTGTTTGATTCACTTTTTTAAAAGAGATAATGCAATGTGTGTATTTTTTCCCACGGAGTTCATAACATCAGTAATGAATATGTTAATAACTATGGTATTTTGATTAAATTTCAATTACTTTTGCACTTAGCTTAATTGCACATAGTGTGTTTTGCAGATATGTAATTCAGTAAACATTGTATCACAAATTTTGTTTATGCGCACTTATTTGTTATCGAAAATAAATTTACATGCCAGTAAAACAACAGGATTTTCATTGTTTTTGACCCTTTTGCGCTGAGTTATTACAAGGAAGTTTAACAAACTCATTTAAATATCTACGCTCTTTTCATCGAAATATATTTCGATTCATGCCTGACGTGTTGGTATTCATGAGTACATTAAATCTTGATCGTGTGAAACCCATGTTTGGTTTTTGATAACTTCTTGGGTAAGCGGAAGGTTCGGCTTGACACAAAACCGGTTTTAAACACCAGTTATTTGCATCGACTGTTCCAAGGCGGTGATCACACTTTTATTACTTTTTAGTTTGGTTTCTGTTATAAAATTAATAAAATTAATGGATTAGAAAAAGAAATTCCCTTCCAATATTGCTTAAGGAATTCCATTTTGTATTCAATTCATTTGCAGGAAATATTTGTGCTAATTATAACCCTATTAATCTTATCTGAACATATAAAGACTGTTTTTCTAAGCTGTCAAAGAGTTAATAATTTCACGGCCTTAATTAAATTCATAACCTCTACCGCGTTTAGTGATTAATTTATGACGTGTTTCGTTTGGCGTGTAAAAATATACACATGCGATCACTGATGCTTACTGTAGTATACATGGTTTTCTACACAGCAGTGCTTTACCTGCTACGCGGTTCGAGTTGGTGATCGTCTAGATTTGATGTTTGAATATTATCATCTGATCTATTTGTATACCGACTAAAATAAGAACAAAGACATTTGTGTTTGTGTGTTCCTAAACATTATGCATCTACACAATATATTTGTTCGCAATTGTTTTATGTATGGTATCTTAAAACCACCATCAATATCGTAACACAAAACGCGGACAAACTAATTTTCGTCCTTGTATAAATGTTTAGCATAACACGCGTCTTGGTCAATGCGTCGATTATTTTCCATCTTTAATAAATACGAAATCAGTTCAAAAAGCGAACATAAAATTCGAGATTCTAGTTGCATCAGTTTAAACTACTTATCCGAAATATGGGGCACATCGCGAACAGCCGATATTTATACACTCCTCAAGCCTCTCCTCGTACTGCCTACTTAAACACCTTTTTACGTCTGAATCATATTAAGATCATTTAAATGCAGCCAAATATAGAATCGCCATTATTAAATGCCGTAATCATGAGATAATCATGAAATAGTAAGGGTACGGTACCATTATATCGAACGAAAAAATCGTATTTGTAAAATTTTGCACTATGAACGCTATAGATACACACAAGAAAACGAATGCCATTTCCTACTGGTATACCCTATATATTATCACCAACGCAAATTTTTTAAAGCCGTACTATTGCAGAAGGCCAACAATAAATTAATTTGCAAGATTAATGCCAAGCGAAAGTAAAACTGATCTCTTAAGACGGGATCTCAATTCTATATTGAACCGGTAATAATTTAGTTATAATCGTAATTTTCACGGTATTAAAATTAAAAAGTTCTAAAATTAACCATAGTCATCGCTTTCGCATTAGTTATGATGGTACAACCCAAAGATGATCTTATTATTATTAAGTTGTGATTTGTTTTAATTTGTTATTTTTATATTTTTGTCGTGTTTTTGAATTTTTATTAATAAAGCCAAATGTAGGATCGCATTTAACAGCATTTATGTGGCTAAGGATGGTTTAATTAATTAAATATTCATATAAGGTTGTATATATGTACGATTTATTAACACATGCATATTTAGTTTTACTACATAATGTAAATAAAACACACATCGTTGTAGCAGAACACGCGTCTAGATCAATGCGTCGATCATTTTCTATCTTTAATAAATACGAAATCAGTTCAAAAAGCGTAATTAAATTATTTGAGATTCTAGTTGCATCAGTTTAAACTACTTATCCGAACAGCCGATATTTATACACTCCTCAAGCATCTCCCCGTATTGCCTACTTTAACACCATTTTACGCTTGAATCATGTTTAGATCATGTAAATGCAGCCAAATATAGAATCACCATTATTACATTCCGTTATCATGAGATAATCATGAAATAGTAAGGGTACGGTATCATTTTATCGAACGAAAAAATCGTAGTTGTAAATTTTGCGCTATGAACGCTACAGATACACACAAGAAAACGAATGCCATTTCCTACTAGTATACCCTATATATTTACATCTACGCAAAAGTTTAAAAGCCGTACTATTGTGGAAGGCCGACAATAAATTAATTTGCAAGATACATGCCCAGCGAAAGTAAAACTTATGAGTACAGCGAACTTTTTACGATGAAAATAACTTAAGACGTGATCTCAATTCTATATTGAACCGGTAATAATTTAGTTATCGTGATTGACTGTCTTAAAATTAAAAAGTTCTAAAATTAACCATTGTCATCGCTTTCGCATTAGTTATGATGGTAAAACCTAAAGATGATCTTATAATGATTAAAGCCTCTATAACGCTGAAAATCAACGAAAACTTTGTAAAGTATAAAATAAAGTTAACACCTAAACAATCAGTGTTCCTTATAGCAATAGCCACAATTTCAACGCTAGATGTGGTATGATTACATATATTTTGTAGATACACAATGCTCGTTTTTATTAATTTGTGAATAATTAATTCCATTTTAATTTCCCGCGAATTAATCTATTAATACGACTCACGAACTCTAAAATGGTACCATGTTAGTGTTCATGTGTCGTATGAATATATATCGTTGCGGTAAATTAAAATGGAATTAAAAATGCAAAACAATAAAAGAAACGAACATCGTGTATCTACAAACATCTATTTTACCAGACCACATCTGGCGTTGAAATTTCGGCAATTGCCATAAGGAACACTGATTTTTAATTGTTGAACTTTATTTTACAAAATCTTGTACGAAATTTTTGTTGATTTTGAGTAGTAATGAGGCTTTAAGTTGTGATTTGTTTAAGTTTGTTATCTTTGTATTTTAGTCGTGTTTTTGAATTTTTATTAATAAAGCCAAATGTAGGATCGCATTTAACAGCATTTATGTGGCTAAGGATGGTGTGCTAATTTTGAAATACCATTTGTAAATATTCATATAAAGTTGTATATATATGTACGATGAATAAACAAATGCATGCATATTTGTAATGATATTACTTAGATATATTTTGTTTTATAAGTGTAAAATACATAAACATGCATGCTAGGAGTGTGTATAGGTCAATGTTGTCATGCACATTAACCCATAGAACATTAATACATAGTTAGTACTCATTTCATAATATGTACGGCCATAAGTAAAACAGCTGTATAACTATATAAGGGAACTGTACATTACTTGATTTACTTGAATTTTTAAACTACTAGTACAGTAAGTAATTAATACAAGCGTGAACACACAATCTCAAATTTATCTCCACGTAAATAATGTTTAATCAGTTATTTCAAATAGTCCGTGTAATTAATTTGGTTTTGAATAATTTGCATCAATATGTTTATACCCCTACCTTTACTTATAATTTTAATACAAAAAAAACAATGAATGAAATCGAGTGTTATGGTCTCGAAAAGGCAGATTATTAACATTGTAGTTATTCAGACAAACCATTTATATTATTTGTATCCCTAAGTGTGTATTTCTCTAAATGATTGGTGCATATTCTGCTAATCGTTTGTCTTGTAAGAAAAAGGTAAAAGTTGTGAAGTGTAATATTAGATGCAATTATTTATTCCCTTCGTAACTTACCATGTTAACCAGTTCATAACACTTGAGTCCAACTTATGTATACTCAGTAATTGTATTGTATAATGCATATATAATGTAGACTATGAGCTTGTATACGGTTTACTGTTAATAAATATTGTTTTTGTTAATGTTGGTGTTGTAAGCAGTATATTTTTTTCAACAAATATTTTTGGATACAAGTAATTCTCTCATACTGTCATTTGTTTATGGTGACACATTGGTTCCATGGTGATTTCTAATTAAAGATCTTTGTTTAAAACCCATCCGAAGTATGATATGTATAATTTACTCTATTAATTAAATCTTCTTATTTATACAAATATTTTTTACAGTCGATTGATAAAGGAAGTTCTTAAAGGAATGAGGTTTTTACTGCATAATGTTAATAAAACATACATTGTTGTGCTCTAGAATAAGTGGGTGTAAATAGGTGAGCAATTACAATCTACCATGAGGCAGGGGACAGGTTATAGCCATATTAATACACGGTTCGGACATCCAAACATGTACAAATAATTGTAATTCATTTTGGTTGCTCAAATTTTAGCATCTGCATTGGAGTTATGTTTAAGTGTAACGAAGACATTATTTACCTTTGAACAGTTTAAAAAAGATTGATGTATTAAAGCGGGTATATACGATTTTGTCAAATATTTATGAATTTATATAAACTGTGTAAAAAACTTATTTATATATATTTCAATATAAATTAAAATAAAAGTTAAGAAGAACATATGTCGAAAAATGCGAAATAAGCCAGATATTTAATTCTGAAATTGAAAACGGCTGTACAGCCGAATTCGCCAGCATGTATACCATACATGTACGATGTGCATCTAAACTTAGTTTAACGGTTTATTTGAATTCCTGCAACGATATCTATTCATACGACACACGAACACTATCTCCGATCCTTATACAAAGACGAATGCTTCGGTTATTGTAGGAAAATATGTACGTCACAATCGGCTCGGGGCGCTAATTTGTCTTTGCTGCATTTTATGAAATTCGGCTTTAATGTATAATTTTTCTTGCCTATTTTGTATTATTGTAACATATTTTATCAATATATTACAATTAAACACATATAAAAAATCGTATATACCCGCTTTAACACTGTAATGGAAACAACAAGATCGCGTATTTGAAGACAAAACCTGATTTATTAGTTTTAAAATTCATTTTATTATGTTAACATAAAGGCCCACCTCCAGCATACGAGGCGGCTACCCCGCAGCGTCATGAGGGCTACGGCTATGACCAGGAATATCCCCCGAACTATGCACCTGTAGGAAGTGTGATCCAATCTTCAAGTTCGTTTGTGGTAAGTTTTTAACGTAATGTAAGAGTATACAGTTACTTGTTGTATCAATACGCAAGTTTTGTTCTGGAACAAATGTGTCAAACATTCAATACCGAGATTCTGTTTACAGGTCGTTAACCAGCCGACGCAGAACATTATGTACGAGGTGCAGCCGAGGCCGCCAGATTATACGGGTTTGGCAATCTTTTCTTGCCTCTGCTGTGTCTGGCCATTAGGTCTGGTGGCCATCATCCTTGCGATCCAGGTAAGCTAGTGCATACATCATTCTGACCGAGATGAATGCTTATGTAACTAGTACAACAAAACGTGATTCGATATAACCAGACATACATTTTATATGGATACCATTTTTTCTAAGATTAATATTACGCACAATCGAAGTTAAATACAAATCAAAATGTTCTTTCACTTCAGGCGAGATCCCTCGCTGATAATGGTCACTACGATGATGCCAAAAGGAGGTCGAATTTCGCACTAGGATTCATCATTGCAAGCGTCATCGTAGGCATCGTCTTCATCATAGTTTTGGTCGTACTCCGCACAGGCACCTATAGAAGCTATTGAACATGTCTTAAGGGCCATTTAATGTGTATTTGATTAAAAAACGTACTCAGATTATGATCTTTTGCTTTATATTTCGCTGTTTTAAACCTCTTAGTTTATTTGCGTTTAAATTTCTGATGTGATTATTGATTGTATTTTTTCTTATGCTAAACAATGGCGATTGCGCACTAACCTTTATAATTATATATGTGTATCTTCATTTTACCATAATTGTCTTATCGGGTTAAGTTCTGGATTAAAACCGCTACCATGCTAGCCTCAAATGTAATCATAAAACAATCTTAAATACCATACGTATCGTGTTATGAAACTATATCTTCTTTTACACGATTTATCATGTAATTGATAACTCTCGATATGCATAACACCATTGTGGAAGTGGTTTATCTGATGACACACCACTGCCTATTTAAGTAGGTACGGGTTCGGCTGAAATGTAAAGAGGCTTTTTATGTCATGAAACTGAATAAAACGATAGTACCTAACCTATTCGTTACGTCGGTTTTATTTACACCCGAAAAAATATATCAAGTATAACTGAAGTTAGTTAAATAACATTGCTTACACTATATGTGAATATTTTGAAAAAAGAGTTTCCCTGGGAGTTTGTTTTCATATTGCGGTTTTGCTTAATTGGAACAGTTTAAATTTTTATTTGAGATTGTGTTTGTTTTGCATATTATTTCAGCAGAACAGTAAACTAATGCATAGTAAGTGTTGCGATGTGAAATATTAATAACATATCTTTTCAGTTATGTTTCTGCCGTGGACCGGAGTGTGAAATATATGTTTCATTTGTGGCTAGCAATTTGGTTGTATTTAATGGCATTTTGTACGCTGGTATATTGTCGTTGTGGTCTACATATCTGTCTATTAAGTTTTTGCTACATTCAGATGTTATTATTTTGTTTTCAAAAAGAGCACCCGGCTGCTACGGAAACGTATATGGTACACCACAATAATGTGGTCATGCCGGAATAATTTATGTCGACTTACTGTGAAATAACATGGTATGTCGACATAGTTTTATAGCTTTTCCCACCTTAATTCTACTCGTCATAACGACATTAAGTTGAAGTCTTTACGTAAATGTTTCCGGCTTTTCCCGAAAATAGATTTGGTCGACATGATCTAAGTCGACAAATCTACATACTTTTTGGCGTCATGCTCTTGTGAAAATGAATTGCCATCATAGTTTTAGTCGACACGATGAGTTATTTTTTACGCCATGACACCTTTTTCATATCATGTCGTCGTAGAATTTTGACATCATCACTTTATTGCAACATTGGTTCCGGCGTCGTACAGATTTTGAGTTTCTGGTATATTCTTTCGAATCACGCAAAACCTCAGACAGTCCATTTTTACAGCAGGAATGCTTGATATAAAGGTAAAAATAACATACACTGTTTGCAAAAAATAAATATTAATGTGTTCGTTGGGTTATATGAGCATTTAGAGAGCTTAAATCTCAATTGATTCATTTAGATATTTCTCTTCTACTAATACATGCAAAACGTGTGTTTAACGACTCACAACTTTTTTATATTGCAGATTTGTGTGTCAATGGCACTGATATATGTTTACTCATCGTTAGCTGTACTTTCAAATCAAGAAAGGGATGTTTTGATTTCGCGTTATCACATACAGGGCTATACGCGTCCGGATATATGTGGATTTTTGCTTTTCCTTCACAATACTGCTCTCAATTAGGGTCAACTGAAACGGCTACTGCGTAGGTTAGGGCTCAAAAGACGCAACGCGTCGTCTCCTCTTCCAGACGTTATACGAGCGATTCGTTCAGTATATGAAAGAGGGATGGCTGAATGTGGTTATAAAACTATATGGAAACTGGTCAACACAATCACAAATGTCAAAGTTACCCAAGAAACAACAAGATGTGTATTGAAGGTAATTGATCCTGAGGGTGGCGCTTTCAGGTCTGCACATTGACTGCGACGCAGAGTCTATACCAATAAAGGTCCTAATTTTACTATACACATTAATGGGTATGATAAGCTAAAGCCTTTTGGAATTGCTATACACGGGGTGGTTGATGGATTTTCCAGATGCATATAATGGCTGGAGGCATGTTATTCGAATAACGACCCTCGAATTATCGCGGGCTTCTTTGTTAACGTTTTGAAACGGATTGGTCGCGTTCCAAGTCTGGTTCGTGGCGATGCAGGGACAGAAAACGTTTGGGTACGGGCTATGCAGATAGCGTTTAGGTTTAATGACAGAGATAACATTTCTGGAATGAACAGTTACATGAATGGGAGATCCACTGGCAATCAAAGAATTGAACATTTTTGGGTGAATTTAAGAGTTAGTTTTACTGGAGGAACTATTTTAAGGATATGGTGGACAGCGGCTTGCTTCGGATTGATGATCCTGTGCATTTAGAATGCTTGAGATTCTGTTTCATACCATTAATACAACGTGATCTGAACTCTTTCACCCATCTATGGAATTCTCATCGGATTT
Organism: Dreissena polymorpha; assembly: GCF_020536995.1. Taxonomy (NCBI): domain Eukaryota; kingdom Metazoa; phylum Mollusca; class Bivalvia; order Myida; family Dreissenidae; genus Dreissena; species Dreissena polymorpha. The sequence goes on from NC_068358.1 coordinate 35,850,148, forward strand.
GGCAGCAAAGACATGTGGAAGCACCAAATGGGATACCGATGGTAATATACTACCAGCCTGAGGCGTATGTAACCCGAAATTTTTCATTTCGGCTTCCTTGCGAATTGGAACCCATTGATCGTATTCAAGAGAAATACATTGTAAAGAAACCGCAGTTTGGGTGTAAAGATGACTTCATACCCGTCCTAGAACATGTGTGTGAAATGCAGCGGGAGCAACTGCCAATTTCTGAATCGATTAAAAGTGCGACTTCTTTGTTCTTGGCCTTGACTGAAATATTGGATGGTTACTAATTACATATGGAAAACAATTGCTTAAAAAAGTAGTTATATTTTGCAAATTTAGTTGTTAAGTTAGTTTACTTCAAGTAAGTTTCGTTTCGAGTTTTATTTACAATGTGTCGATAAGCAACACAAAATTGATATTCTTGTTATTGGAATTGATCATGCCGTAATTTTTTTTTCTTTGTTAAATACATTCACTCATATTGTTGTACACATTTACAGACATTGCAAACTTGGTAAAAACAGATTAATCATGCTCTTTATTTCATTGTTTGATTGCAAAAGAATGAATAAAACGTCACTAACTGTTTGAAAACATGGCGGTCATTTAGTTATGAAATCCTCGTAAATTGTGGAATGTTCCTTTCAAAATATGGTTCTTTCGAAAGATTTATTAACATTTCTTTTCAAACTTCAATATATTAAACGAAATGACTGTTGTAAATCTTATATTTAATAATAACACGGGCGCAAATATATGATATGTTTACTTTGTACTTTCTTACTTGAATTTCTGTTCCTGAAACTCTAGTGTACATGTATAAAGTACATGTTTCAAATAAATGTTCATACTGCAATGCGATCTTCATTTCTTTTAATGGTCAAATGTTTCGTTTACGAGGAAATGGAAAATTATACAAATGTGACACAAAATTGGGCTATTTGTAGATCAATTTTAGGGCTAGTTAATGTGATCGGTCTTTCTTCGTCGTCCGTGAAAATTTTCACTAAAGCGAAATCACCTACTCAGCTGTGTCAATAATACCAAAAACATTAACAGTCTTCAAAGCTAGTAAGGTTGTAGTTTGCTTTTATTTCCATATTATGTCCACATCGCACTTTATTTATCAAAATACTTTCAACAAGAGCTGGGTTTGTGAAACACAACGTCCCCTACTGCGCCGGTTTGAAGCCATATATTTTACCTTTGACCTTGAAGGATGACCTTGACCTTTCACCACTCAAAATGTGCAGCTCAATGAGATACGCATGCATGCCAAATATCGAGTTGCTATCTTAAATATTGCAAAATTTGACCCTTGACCTTGAAGGATGACCTTTACCTTTCACCACTCAAAATGTGCAGCTCCATGAGATACACATGCATGCCAAATATCAAGTTACTATCTTCAATATTACTAAAGTTATGGGCAATTTTTAAGTTTTTGAACGGACGGACGAACGGACGGACGGACGAACAGACAGACTGACTGACGAACAGACAGACGGACAGTTCAAAAACAAAAGTTCTGTTTTCACGTCTTTTTTTTGGAGCGGAAAACACAAGTTCTGTTTTCCCGTCTCTTTTTTTTGAGACTTG
>NC_068358.1:36941752-37038949 GCF_020536995.1 Dreissena polymorpha
AAAATTTGTGAAACCAAAACATTTTTTTTATTTTGTCAATTTACCAAAACGTGAAAGGTCCCTTTTAATTGATTAGTATATCTTGTTATCACACCTGCAAAATGTTATTGGTGTTTTTTAATGAACTAATTTCAATCGCATAACTTATTGAATATTCCATAAATATGTAATAAATTTCAATTGTCAAACGTTTTTAATTAGTGTTTATCGGTTTCAATCTGTATCATTATCTATTTAGTCTTACTTTTATTACAGGCGGGTCCTCTCCAGCCGTCTTTGCATACAGCAGACTTACATGTGCCCGTGACGCTTTCACATGGTCCCGCAAGACAATGACACTCTTTGGAACAATTTGCACCGTACTTTCCGGGTAGACAGTCTGGAACAAACAGATATTTTGAAATATACGCTTCTCCTAGAAGGTATCAATAATGTGGCATAATTAACTGTTTAGTCTCTGCATTCATACTCTATACCGATTTTGGTCTGATTTTTAAATACAATAATAATTTAAAAAAATAGTTTAATGCGTCACTGTTAGACTTGCACTTTCGCGGTAGTCTTCCATGATCAAATGCATAACAAAATCACATGAAACATATCATAGAAGACCCAAGGATTTTCGTTACGGGAAGTACATCGGAAGTTAAACGAACGACCCGGGTTCGAATAAAGTTCAGGAATCATGTAAAGATTTATTAGTTTAAACATTGTATAAATAAAAATACCAAAAACACTATTAAAATAACTTCAATGGCGGATGCGACAAACTTCAACGAAAAGATAGTCCGACTATGTGATTGTGTTGATAAATAGATTAATGTCTTGATTCAAGAATACAGAAAATCGTAAAGCAGTCACATATAAAACAATACGCCGCTAAGAAACGAATGCTTTCGTCTGAAACTCCACATATGTTGAAACAAGACATTCGGTGTACTCTAAAATTATGAATAATTAAAATATGTGTTCTCATAATCGCAATAATTCACGGAAACTCGAGTCATATAGCTCGCCGTGGCAAAAGCAATTAACAAAACAACAGAACATTGTATTAACTTAAAATACATGTAGATATAATGAGCCGAACAAGCAATCGTAAATCAGAGATTTAGAATTATTTCGTGTAAGAGGTATTGGTTAATAACTTCTTTTAATGAAAAATGAGCATTACAAGGTAAAAACAATACAACAACAGTAAACACAATTAAGAAAAAGCTTTCATTCTGAACTTATAAAATAAAATGTTAAGATTGATTCTTTCGGGTCTACTGGTTGGACATTTATTCACCATTATATTAGATATCGTTAAAGGTCAAAACTTATGGCTAGACAGCTAGGACAAAAAATAAAACAATTTTAGGAGGTAACTTCACCCGCTGGTTAATATGTTATTAATGCGCGATACAATAGGCCATAAAATTGGTGTGAACCAAGGTATATAGGCGCACATGCGGTTTGATATGTGTGCAATGTATCAGTTCTCTTTTATAAATATGTTTTGCGTAACGCGAGACAGACGTAAACACGCATTCAATTAGGCCATAATTCTGATGTGTTGAAAATATGCGTACCGAAGTATGGAGGTGCGAATGTTCACATGCTAGACTATGTTAAGTTTTGTGGAACACGCTGAGCCAAGCCTATAAATTTATGCAACTAGCATCATCATCAAAAGTACGCAAGACGCAAATAGGCAGACGGAAGCGTCCCATCTTCCACAAGAAAAAAAACACAATATTACCCCCCTGTTAAGGAAAAAGTACGAAAAACGACGATACATATAATTATGCGTTAAGACTTGAGAATAAGCACGGAATGAATAACCATGTAATGCTGAACATAATTACAATTATAATTGATGTTATCAACTTTTTTTTTATAATGAGCCTAAAGGATATTTACAAATATTCATACATTGCATTTCCTGATGTAAATATGTTTAACACACTGATTTAACTGCAATCCGAATTCAAACAACATTATTTTGATTGCATTCACATGCGCCTAGTTTCATAAACAAAAAAATCAAGTTGACATTTGTTTACATATACATAGAGACGATTACAAATTAACAAAGAAAACGAATCACGCAGGAGATATATAAGACATTTTTTTACATGTGTACATACATGTATTTCAAAAATATATAAACAGCCCTATTAGTAAATCCATGTTAAGCCATGTTTTAACGAAGTAAAATAATCGCGATTGATTTGTTTATCTCAAAAGTAAATGGAGGCTATCTTACGTTTCACCAAGATTTGAGAATAAGACTCTCCGCTAAGTTATTGTTTCGTGGTTTTAATACTCCTTTACAAGTCAGTGAAAATATCATGTTACTGATGCGACGTGACGCATTTCCACTGAACAAAATTAAATGGTCAATAATTACTATAATTCGAAAATATGCACCTTACCTGCTTGTCGGTATATCATTACTTCGCATATAGTCATATGTCTAATGGTATTTGTTGTCAACTCGCCACCCGAAACTCGTACAGTGTAAACTTCGCGTGGAGGTGTCAGTATTGTCGTCTTAACAGTCGCGTTTACCGAAGTGAACGCTACCCCGTCAAGTGATTGGTCCTGACCTCCCAGTAACAATGTGATGTTGTCAAACTGTTGCCGATCTGCAGTAAACCATATACATACGTGTACGATGCATATGAAGGTTATATTGTTTTTCTGTGATAATAATAAGTTTTTTGAATTATCTGTTTTTCTTGAAACAAAAGGCCAGTTACATAAAGCTGATAGTGAGGATGTTATCCGGAGTATAGGGTTTGACGAAGTGTAAGATCGTTTTTGTGAAATTATTCGAAAGTGTGCACAAATTTCGCGAATAATGAGCACGGCCATAAATTCATGAAACCAACAATTGCATTCATGATCCCGTTCCTAGAGCAGATAAATGCACACACTTTTCAACAAAGAAATCTATGCATGAGGCATGCGGTTAGCTTTCTGAAGAAAAACTGCGACACGTACTAGCAACAATTACTTAAGTGCAAAAACATAGATGACGATAATTTTTATACATAAGCCGTCCTGCCCGATGTATAAACGCGAACGATGCAGTGACTGGGCTGCAAACGCTCTCTTAAAACTATAAGCCGTGCAAAGGAATTCAACAGGCTTATGTCAGTGCAGAGTAAATACCACGTCAATTGCAACGATGATGAACAGTTGAACAGTTATAGCTCACACACCCTTTTTGGCAGATTGCCACCTTTAAATGAAGTAAAGGAGGATTCTATCATTTCATAAATCTTGTATAACAAAATGAAGTTACAGTTCCATATGTTGACAAATTATTACAGTGTATGTCGATAACTAAAATGTTACGTAGACGCGGGACTCTTTCCTCCGAACATAACTTGACAAAATGAAAGCGCATAACGCAGTGAGCGTTTAAGCAAAATTGGTTTGACTTCAGATTCGGAATATTCAGGAACATTTGCTATCAACAACAAAAAAGTGCTCATCGCTGGTGGATAGTTAAAATCCAAGCCTTCGATATATATAAGGCACATACTAAAACACATCCGATTAATGAGGTCACGCCTATTCGTTCAAGTGGAATCTACGCAACTGATGCGGGAATCGTATTCGTATACGCGTTGTAATGCCTGTTGAAATTACAGTTTTTGTTATTATGTTATGCTTTCCATCACTTTGAGAAAATAAGAAAAACAAGGATTTCTAAATGATGAACCCGTCTGTAAGTTTGAGGCCGATCATTTTAATCTGTTATACATTTGTATTAATATCACTAAACCTACATATGTTTGTATTAAATAAGCGTGAATATATACACACAGCTATCTGTTCGCCCTAGAATGATTATCTTTTCCACGAGATAAGTCTTGTCCAGCGTAAGTTGCACCCATGCTGGTGTTTCTAGAGCTGCGCAACATTCACAAGAATCTGCACCGCCTACTCTACCATCTTGGATCTTATCTGCAATCATGTTCTTATATGGTTTGCCGTGTGACGTCACCGCGATGCTTGAATTAAGTATCTGGATGGGGTCTGAAGTATAAACAAACAGCTAAGATTATACAAAGATTATTTTTCTTTAATAACACATATGCGTATCTAGCAATTTGGGTTTATACATGAAACCGTAATATTGTATTGTAGTGTATGTATGTCGATGTATAAGAAAGCATATGTTAATGTTCTGAATAACTTTTGTGATGTTGTCCGCACACTATATATGATGCCACTATGCGTAGAAGATATGAATTTGTGGAAAAAGACGATACACTGCATTCATTATGTCTGCAAAATAACTTGGGATTCTGCGGAGTGATGCTTTATTGTTGTGTTGGTCTGACTTTCGGATACGTTTATCCTCATTAAAGAAATCGTTTTATGAAGGTTCTTCAAAAACACTTATCGGATTAAGAGTTGGTACAGCGCTAATACAATATAGTGTTTCCTAAGGCCTTGAAATATGTGTAATAAGCGAATCGTTTATAGGATATGCTTTATATTGTGAATGTAATGTTCAATTCAAGAACAAACATCTCTTAAATCAATAAAAATATAAAGAGCGATCAGTAAGTAGCACAGTCAGGGTCAACTACGTTAAAAATATAATCATGCCACGAACACATCCAACAGTGCGAAGTATGTTTGTATGTAATAACTCATATTTAAGACCAAGACAGCATGGTACATGTGAACACCATAGCATTTATAAAATAGCTCGTTTGGCTGTCAAATATCAAAAAGTTAAAATCTTACCACTGCTACAATAACTATTACTCAATCCAGGGGCACATTGAACATCTACACAATAGCCAGAGATATGGTCACAGTTTACTCCGTATGGCAATTACAACGGGAGGAGCAGTTTTAATCAAATATGCCTTCACCTAATTCTTGTAAAAGAGCAAAATATACGGAATATTATTACGGAATTAGTTTACGAAACTAAATGTATACAATACATGGAATAAACCGTTCCGAATTGTACTTGCAATTACCAGTTGATATGATTAGACATGTTAAGCATGCACGTACCATTTCATTAACATCATAAAACGCGTGAACCTCTTCATTATTAATCGACAATTTTAAATCGTTCCAGCGCCAAAATTACGAAGTGTTCACCCTGGCGCAATTTAGCCATTGAAACAGCGACCAGAAATAGGGTCACCCGTTTCGCCATGAGGACAATGACAATGAAAGAAGCAGTTGTTACAAAAACCGAATATTTTACAGAGCAGTTCTCATAAGTCATGTGTATGTGTGCTTTTTTCGGGACATAAACCAAATATTTTGTCACAACTTAATGCAAGCAGGCAATGACAACGGGATGAGCGGGTTTACCAAATATGTCTTGATTACACGCTGTGAAAGACGACCAAAGAGATTATTACAGTATTAGAATAGATAAAACAGCAATAGATGTATATGATAAAGTAGATTTGCATTCATTATTTACAGGAACAATATAAAAGTAAACGATTTCTCTCAAACACATGCTAAAAATGCTCTGATTAATAATTGATGTTTCACAAATTGTCAGTAAAACTCTTACCTACGGTGCAGTTACTTTGAGTCCAACCAGGTTCACACTTACCATCAAGGACATTTGCCAGACACATGGTGACAGCTTGAACCGTTGTAACAATGACATGCAGAGGAGCAGTTTTCGCCAAAGTGCCCATAATCGCAAGCTATTAAAAGGTATATTAAGAATTATTAGTAGTGCTTAAGCAATATTTGTTGATAGCGTTTAACATGAACTACAAATAGAATCTAAATACAATTTAGACCTGACGAAATAATTTTCGTGGTAGTAGCACAATGTTAAATAGAATAAAACAGATTGAGCATATTCAAACATGTATCCATTTAAAATAAAACTATAGAGTCGCATGCTACGACAAAATTGTCTACTTGCTTTAGACACTATTATGAACATCATCATCAACGATAGAGCTGACATTTTCCTCATATTTCTATCTTACCCACGAAACAATTATTTTGTATCCACACAGGTGCACATATACCGACGGGATTATATCAGAAGAATAGTAACAATCTTACCCTTGTCAGCAATGACAGGATAATACACAGTTTAAACACAGCATGCATGGATAAAAAACTAAACAATAATATTTCAACTAAAAAAAGATTTATAGCAATATTTTTAGTCGTTCAGAAGTACGTAAACTGCGTTGCAAAATACAATAAACGAAGATTTAAGTTAGAGTATCTACACTGTTTCCGTCTTGTGAAAACAATAAAATTGGCTAACGACGCGGATCGAAAGAATGTGATTAATGTTATTTTGGTCTCGCGTCATTTTCGTCAGCAAAACCTTTATTTTATTTTATAAAAATCGTTGTTCTCCAAAAAGTTGAACAAACTAATTATTTACCACAACAACATTACAATGTAATATTTGTGTGCGCATTGTTTATTGGGACAGCTACCGTCACAATGGTTACATGGTTATATTGTTTTGACAATGACATATTGAGGAGCAATGAGTACCAAATGTGTCAGATTTGCAGACTCCAAACTTAATACATCAATTCAGCTATTACCAATCAAAGCATAGAATGCCGGGCGACCGCTGCTTGCCATAACTCCAGCTCTATATAAAGTAAGAAGATTTCAAAGAAAACTAGGTCGTACGTAATAATGGTTAAAATTCAGGTAATGTAGTTTTTGTAAGCTGTTAACATAAAATGTATGGTAGATGTAGAATTTATAATGTTGATGTTTAACGATTCTGATTTGCGCTCTGGTAAATGTTTATCTTGGCTACTTATATTGAAGACACTGAAACAGTAAATTATAATCTCTCGAGTAAAGGTCGAACAGACAAATAAAGTTTTGAATTATTACACGTACATTTCCAAGGGTATTTTTTAAAAGAAAATATTTTAAATAACAGATATAATTAGTGTTAAACATTTCACGTTCAATCTTCAGTAGCTTTGACAATACAAAAATATAATGAATCATAAGTAAATTAGATTACAAACTGCAAGTCTGACATACCTACGCTACAGTTGTTATGCGCCCATCCAGCAGCGCATTGGTTATTGGGACAGGTACCATCAGTATGATGACACGTTACATTTTCGTAACAATGACATATGGAGGAGCAGTTAGTACCAAACGTTCCAGGGTTGCAGGCTGAAATCATAAAAGTTGATTCAGTTATAATAAAGCAAAGCGTTGAACGCTCGGAAAATTCGATAACTATATTTATTTATATTATTTAGTTATAGCTATAACACTATAGTTATATTTAAGACAGTGACATATTGGAGATGACTGTGTTATTGCAATATGGAATACTCTATATGTTTTATAGCGGTACTTAAAGGAAACTTTTCACAGATTTTGGCATCTATTGAATTTTGTCATTAAATGCTTTATATTGATAAATGTAAACATTGGATCTAAAAAGCTCGCTTAGACCACTCGGCCATCCGTGCTCACAGACTGATTGATATTTTTCATACTTCATATACGCAATCCTCGTAGTATCACCAAATATTACGACAACAATAGAATTCTCCAAATTATTCAATCGTTTCGCGTTGCAACGCTTTATAATTTTCAGCTTTTTAAACCGTCAAATTATGCATATAATGGATATTTTAGAGCAATCCCCGCCATGGTAAATGTTCAGTATTACTGTTTCGTCACAAATATCATAACTACAACGAAAATTTTGCGAAACCAAACCATTTTTTTTATTTTGTCAATTTACCAAAACGTGAAAAGGCCCCTTCAAAACGATCATTATATCTTGTTATCACACCTACAAAAATGTTATGAACTATTCATGTGTTTTTCAATTAACTTCAATCGCATAACTTATTGAACATTCCATAAAAATGTAATAAATTTCAATTGTCAAACGTATTTAATTAGTGTTTATCGGTTGCAATCTGTATTATTATCTATTTAGTCTTACTTTCATTACAGGCGGGTCCTCTCCAGCCGTCTTTACATAAAGCGGGTATGCATGTGCCCGTGACGCTTTCACATGGTCCCGCTCGACAATGACACTCTTTGGAACAATTTACACCGTACTTCCCGGGTAGACAGTCTGGAACAAATTGATATTTTAAAATCTACGACGTGTCAAGAATGAATCAATATTGCGGCTTACTTGACTGTTTAGGCTCTGCATTCATACTCTATACCGATTTTGTCTGAACTTTAAATACAATAATAATTTAAAAATTAGTTTAATGTGTTACTTTTAGACTCGCACTTTCGCGGTAGTCTTCCATGATCAAATGCATAACAAAATCACATGAAATATATCAAAGAAGACCCAAGGACTTTCTTTATGGGAAGTAAATCGGAAGTAAAACGAACGGCACGGGTTCGAATAAAGCTCAGGAATCATGTAAAGATTTATGAGTTTAAACATTTAATAAATAACGTTATCAAAGACACTATTACATTCAAATAACTTGAATGACGGATGCATGCGACAAACTTCAACAAAACGATAATCCGACTATGTGATTGTGTTGATAAATAGTTTAATGTCTTGTTTTGAGAATACAGAAAACAGCAAAGTAGTAACATATACAAAACATATGCCGGTAAGAAACGAATGCTTTCGTCTGAGACTCCACATATGTTGAAACAAGACGTTCGGCGTAGTCTAAAATATTGAATAATTAAAATATGTGTTCTCATAATCGCAATAATTCACAAAAACTCGAGTCATATAGCTCGCCGTGGCAAAAGCAATTAACAAAACAACAGAATATTGTATTAACTAAACTACATGTAGATATAATGAGCCGAATAGGCAATCGTAAATCAGAGATTTCTAAGTATTTTGTAAAAAAGATATTGGTTAATAACTTCTTTTAATTAAAAATGTCCATATCAAGGATAAAACAATACAACAACATTAAACGAAATTAAGAAAAAGCTTTCACTCTGAACTTATAAAATAAAATGTTAAAATAAATCATTTAGGGTCTACCGGTTGGACATTTATTCACCATTATATTAACTATCATCCAAGGTCAAAACTTATGGCTAGACAGCTAGAACAAAAATTAAAACAATTTTAGGAGGTAACTTCACCCGCTGGTTAATATGTTATTAATGCGCGATACAATGGGTCATAATATCGGTGTGAACCAAAGTATATAGGCGCACATGCGGTTTAATATGTGTATAAAGTATCAGTTCTCTTTTATAAATATGTTTTGCGTAACGCGAGACAGACGTAAAAAACGCATTCAATTAGGCCATAATTCCGATGTGTCGAAAATATGCGAACCAAAGTATGGAGGTGCGAATGTTCACATGCTAGATTATATGTTTATGAATAATGCTGAACGCAAAACAAAAAATTAAATCGTTTGCTAATCAACGGCCATAACAAAGGTTATGTCAAGTTTTGTGGAACACGCTGAACCAAGCCCATAAAATTATGCAACTAGCATCATCATCAAAATTACGCACGACACAAACCAATGGGACAGGCAGACGGAAGCGTCTCACCATATGAGCAAAATATCCATGTTCAGCCATGTTTCAACGAAGTAAAATAATCGCGATTGAAAAAATATCTCAAAAGTAAATGGAGGCTATCTTACGTTTCCCCAAGATTAGAGAATAAGATAGCTCCGCTAAGTTATTGTTTCGTGGTTATAACACACCTTTACAAGTCAGTATAAATTGTGAAAATTTCATGTTACTGATTCGACGTGACGAATATTTAATTAATACAATTAAATGGTCAATAAGTACTATAATTTAAAAAAATCACCTTACCTGCTTGTCGGTACATCATTACTTCGCATATAGTCATATGTCTAGTGGTATTTGTTGTCAACTCGCCACCCGAAACTCGTACAGTGTATACTTCGCGTGGAGAAGTCAGTATTGTCGTCTTAACAGTCGTGTTTACCGAAGTGAACGCAACCCCCTCAAGTGATTGGTCCTGACCTCCCAGTAACAATGTGATGTTGTCAAACTGTTGCCGATCTGCAGTAAACGCATATACATACATGTACGGTGCATATAAAGGCTATATTGTTTTTCAGTGATAATAATAAGTTGTTTAAATTATCTGTTTTCCTTGAAACAAAAGGCCAGTTACATAAAGCTGATAGTGAGAATATTATTCCAAATATGTTTGACGAAGTGTAAGATCAATTTTTTGACATTATTCGAAAGTGTGCACAAACTTTGTAAACATATCGGGATGATGTGAACAATGGGGATGATTTTCTTGAAAAACTGTACATTCCGAACTGTACATGGCAGGACGTGGAATAATGGCATGTTGTACGAGTTTTCAGTATTTTCTATTAACCTTTAAACAAAATTGTGGACAGCAACACACACATTTCTCTACGACATTTGAGCCGCAACACAACAATTCGGGTCCAATAAGAAGGATTGTTTTTTAGCGAAGGTCCGGTACTTCAGTGTCCACGCCCAGGAGGAATTAGGAAATCGCTTCATTATATCGCATACTTCGATTGGCTTACAAGCGAGTGTATGACAAGTTGAAATATTTTACGTGTATTAAGGAAATGCACTTGTGCTCCGACAGTTGCAGACGACATTTTGCTTGTGGCATTTTAAAAAACTGACTAAATGAAATTCTTAACATATGTTTGAATAATTCAAAGATAGATTTTTGCATAAGATTGTGATACGTGTGCAGTCGTTGCGGATAATGAGCACGGTCTTAAATTCATGCAACCTACATTCGCATTCCTGATCCCGTTCTTAGAGCAGATAAATGTATACAATTTTCAACAAAGAAACCTATGCGGTTAGCTTCTGAAGAAAAACTGCGACACGTGCTAGCAACAATTACTGAAGTGCAAAACATAGATGACGATAATTATATAAATAAGTCGTCCTGTCTGATGTTTAAACGCGAACGATGCAGTGACTGACTGTAAATGCTCTCTTTAAACCATAAACCGTGCAAAGGGATTGAACAGACTTATGTCAGCGCAGAGTGCATACCACTTCAATTGCAACAATGATAAAAAGTTAAAGCTCACATAGACACATACCATCTTTGCAGATTGCCACCTTTAAAAGAAGTAAAGAACAATTCTATAATTTCATAAGTCTTGTCAAACAAAATGCAGGGTAAGTTCCATATGGTAACAGATTATTACAGGGTTTGTCGATGTCTTAAATGTTACGAAGACGCGGGACTCTTTCCTCCGAAGATAATTTGACAAAATTAAAGCGCATAGCGCAGAGGTTGAAGCAAAATTGGGTTGACTTCAGATTCTGAATATTTTGGAAACTTTGCTATCAACAAAGAAGTGCTCATCGCTGGTTTAATTCCAAGCCTTCGATATATATAAGGCATATACTAAAACACATCCGATTAATGAGATCACGCCTATTCGTTCAAGTGGTATCTACGCAACTGATGCGGTAATCGTATTCTTATACGCGTTGCAATGCCTGTTGATATTACAGTATATGTTATTATGTTATGCTTTCCATCCCTTTGAGAAAATAAGAAAAAACAAGGATTTCTAAACGATAACACCGTCTGTTAGTGTGAGACCGATCATGTAAATCTGTTATATTAATATCACTTAACATACATATGTTCGTATTAAATAAGCTTGAATATATACCCACATATATCTGGTCGCCCTAGAATGATTATCTTTTCCACGAGATAAGTCTTGTCCAGCGTAAGTTGCACCCATGCTGGTCTTTCTAGAGCTGCGCAACATTTACAAGAATCTGCACCGCCTACTCTACCATCGTTGACCTTATCTGCAACCATGTCAACCCATGGATTACTCTTTGACGTCACCGAGATGCTTGAATTAAGTATCTGGATAGGGTCTGAAGAATAAACAAACATCTAAGATTATATAAAGATTACTTTTTTTTAATAACGCATATGTTTATCGTGCAATGTGGGTTCATACAGTAATATTGTATTGTAGTGTATGTATGTCGATGTATAAGAAAGCATATGTTTATGTTCCAAATACTTTTTTAGATGTTGTCCGCACACTATATATGATGTCATTATGCGTAAAAAATATGACTTTGTGGAAATAGACGATACACTGCATGCAAAGTTTCTGCAAAATCACTTGGAAATATACGGAGTGGTCTTCATTGTTTTGTTGATCTGACTTTCGGATACGTTTATCCTCATTATAGAAATCGTTATATGAAGGTAATTAAAAAATGCCTTAAGATTTGGTATAGCGCTAATACAATATAGTATGCCCTAAGGCATTGAATGTTTTTTGATAAGCGAACCTTTTAAAGGATATGCTATAGATTGTGAATGTAATGTTCAATTCAAGAACAAACATCTATTAAATCAATACAAATATGACGAGCGACCAGTAAGTATCAAAATATACCATGTTTATGTTTTTCACCAGAGTTAATTGCACGGTTTCTGCAATTACTGAACAAACTGTAGTCTATTCTAAAGTATTCATTTCCAGCACAACTCATTGTTGATATATTCTCGTCCAGTTAACACTTTCAACTCTAGAAGATGCGATTCAAATAGTGTTAGTTTAAATCCTAAACCAAGGATATGACACCTGTGGATTTAATAACGATAGTAGATAGGTACTCATTCCTCTAAATAATTGGTTCATTCTTGAAACTAGCAGTAACTAATTCAAAATGTGATGTATAACAAATTACAAATTAGTAACGTGAACATTCGGGAATATGCCTAATAAGACGCTAAAACCAAATTAAAAGTTCCTATTCAGTTAATTGATATTATTGAATGTCAATAAATCCGCATTAGCACAGATGCTTCTTCAAAAAGTTATACATTTTGGAGAGTGAAGCAACAGTTATCAGTAATAACAATGATTAGCCCAACTACTTTGCAATCAATCGACGCATGCGAAATGAAATATTACATTGCATTAAAACGAATGGTGTGTTTAGTAGTAGTAGTAGTAGTAGTAGTAGTAGTAGTAGTAGTAGTAGTAGTAGTAGTAGTAGTAGTAGTAGTAGTAGTAGTAGTAGTAGTAGTAGTAGTAGTAGTAGTAGCAGTAGTAGCAGTAGCAGTAGCAGTAGCGGTAGTAGTAGTAGTAGTAGTAGTAGTAGTAGTAGTAGTTGTTGTAGTAGTAGAAGTAGTAGTAGTAGTAGTAGTAGAAGTAGTAGTAGTAGTAGTAGTAGTAGTAGTAGTAGTAGTAGTAGTAGTAGTAGTAGTAGTAGTAGTAGTAGTAGTAGTAGTACTGTAGTAGTTGTAGTAGTTGTAGTAGTAGTAGTAGTAGTAGTAGTAGTAGTAGTAGAAGTAGTAGTAGTTGGAAGAGTTGTAGTAGTAGGAGTAGTAGAAGTAGTAGTTGTAGTAGAAGTAGAAGTAGTAGTAGTAGTAGTAGTAGTAGTAGTAGTAGTAGTAGTAGTAGTAGTAGTAGTAATAGTAGTAGTAGTAGTAGTAGTAGTAGTAGTAGTAGTAGTAGTAGTAGTAGTAGTAGTAGTAGTAGTAGTAGTAGTAGTAGTAGTAGTAGTAGTAGTAGTAGAAGTAGTAGTAGTAGTATGATGATGATGATGATGATGATGATGATGATGATGATGATGATGATGATGATGATGATGATGATGATGATGATGATGATGATGATGATGATGATGATGATGATGATGATGATGATGATGATGATGATGATGATGATGATGATGATGATGGGGTGATGATAAATAGATTATGATTAAGTTACCTGCCGCTGTACTCACTTCCAATAAAAATCCAACTGTAAACAAAATAATCCATCCTTTTGTAGACATAATGAGATTGATTTC
This sequence comes from Dreissena polymorpha, assembly GCF_020536995.1. Classification (NCBI taxonomy): domain Eukaryota; kingdom Metazoa; phylum Mollusca; class Bivalvia; order Myida; family Dreissenidae; genus Dreissena; species Dreissena polymorpha. The sequence goes on from NC_068358.1 coordinate 36,955,553, forward strand.
TACTTGAAACCCCAACTTATATCGATAATAATCAGAATAAAAAAGGCGCGTCCTGGTTATTGAAAATGATTTCAGAAACGTCCTTCTCTACATATGAAGATACTAAACTATTTGTGTTAAGTCACTTGAAAGTTAAACAACACTTCCTTGTTACTTCCTGTAGTGTAATCAACAAGCTGAAGACACAGCAATACTTTGCTATTCAACTACATTGGACAGATTTCATATTTCGAAATTAAATAGTTGCTTTCTAAATCGCAAGTATAAATCAAACACAACACATTTGATTTTATTATGATTACTCTACAAAGCAATGTTAAAATTGTGTGTGGAAATATGTTTAAATAGCATCACTGGAGGTTTTAGAGATAACTAAGTTAAATTTAATTAATTAACAGGCCACTTTTTATGCGTCTTGAAACTGCAGAAAACATGATAACACTTGTTTTATAAGAACACGTCGCCAATAAATGCACTTGTCGTGGGAATGTCGGATTCCTATTATTATGTGCAGGCTATTTCCTTATATATACTCGCTTTACATTTGTGTAGTAATATCATCTAAACAAACTAGAATGCAGTAAAAGATAATTAATGAAAAGTTATATTAAACAACAATAATCACCTAGAAAAATTGAACTCAATAATCAGGTAGACATAACGACATCGCTCTTGACACTTTGATGTTAATACGGTGTTACCCTACGATCGCACTTAGGTGTCAACACGCCTCTGGTCCAAAGTTCGGCATTGAAAACAACACTCAAATATATATATTTGGGTTGCACTGATACATCATCTTGATCCAACTCACACTATCTGGTCGTTGTCTACATTTTGTATAGTTCTAAGTGGACTAATGTTCAATTGTTTATTCAATAACAAGTGCGAAGCAGAAAAACTAATTTGCACTAAACAATAATATTTGTATGAGCCGTTCAATAGAACCTTTCAGTTATGCCCGGTTTTTTAATTATCTCCCTTGTGTGACGTCATGCGATGATAATCGAGTGTATCGATTGTAAACGAGAACAGAAATCTTGTTTGAAAATGTTTTTTTTTCAACGATGTAAATGGACTGAACATATGCACGAAAAGATTTGTACTAACCTAATTGTTAATAATGTATTATTTTCTAATGAAATTTTGATATTCGATTTATACTGCTGATACAGCAGCGGTATTGTTCATCAGAGAACGTGATCGGAAGACTAAATACTGAAAATCCCACAAAACAAAACAACTAAATAAACCGTATTCTTTCTTATAGTAACACTTTTATAAATGATGTTTAAAAATAATGAAACATATATTTATTTGATCACAAATATAAGTGGTGTGCATATTGTTGTTGTTCATCAGCGATCGAGATGCGTTTAATCAATTGTAAAACAAAGCCCTTAACAAGCGGAATATATAACAATTGTTTAATTGTATCATTTTCTTTTTTTGAATGGATTTTCTTTTCGTTTACATTGAATGACAATATTAATAAATGTTAGCATACAAACGGAAAAGAACTCTGCATATTATGCAAATTGAACTGTCTTTGCATGTATATTGAAATCTCTTTACTAATGATATGGAGTGATACAAATCTAGCATTTTATGATCAATAAATCAATATACTTAATTTATTTAGCGCAAGTATTGTTTACCCTATTGTGATTGCTTGTTTTCATAATGGTGTTTCGTACCCTGAAATAACGTACTTAAATCTATACACGTAGTAGCGGAGTTTACATTTGCCGGTACCCGTTAAATACCTCAATTGCGTAGCAGTTAAATTGCACATTATTTATAGTTATTAAACACTGTATTATAATGATTAAACTGGCTAATATATATACACTTGTTCCTGTAAATCCATTTCCGATAATGTCTTCATTATTTTTAATGTTAAAATAGTTTATTAAAGCAAATGTTCAGTATTTTGGCTTTAAAATTTGGCTAAAATGACTGCTTAATATGCCAAGGGGGGATGACATGGAGGTATCATACATTGTGTTTAATTACCAGACAATAGGCTGCAACATGTGGTTAATGCAGGGACCCAAGTATAGGTCCCTGGGTTTATGACACCTTGTTTTCTTTGTAATAATCTGGGCAGTATCTGATCATAACGAGATAATCGGGTTGTGATGAACAAAGGTGCAATAAAACACCGGGATAAAAATGCCGCAACAAAGAGTGTCAACTTTGCTGTGAACAATTAAATCAAACAATTACATAATTCAAGAGAATTTATTTTATGTGTAACAAGGTACGTTTTTTTCAGACAAATAAAGTTTCAAATCAGGTACAATGTTGCGTAAATCGATTTATTTAATTGTTGTTTGTTTGCATCATTACTTGTTTTCGTTCGTTAAATTAAATTTATTCTGAAATAAGTTCAATTGATGAGATTTTTTTTACACAAAAAATGGTCGCGAAGAAGTGCCAAGTATGGAGATTTTGGTCATAACCACATACCGATCTCTTACATTGTGTTCTACTCCCGAGTTCGTTGTTAGTAAAAACACATAATAACAACAATATAATCGTTTCAAAAATGCAAATGTTTTACTCAGACATAACTAGTAAAATTTTATTTGATATGTTGTATGATTATCATTACAAACGATGATTTTGTCAGCCTTCCCTTTATGCGCTTATATGAATTCCACCTCTTTTTGCCAACCAGTGGGCGGAGTCTAAACTTTGCAGGTGGGGTGAATTGACACTTCAATTCCCATTTTAATGGATAAGGTCATGTTCCCAAGTGGTAAAAATGCGCTCAAATCATATGCCAATGATCAATACCATTTGAATATAAACGTTCGGCACTTTTTTCAATATTTGGCATTTTAATTAAATATTTACGTTTAAAGTTTAGTGGTAACAGTGCGGGATTTGTCTTGAGACACACAGGGTTATTGAACGGAATGTTTAATGTATTTTCACGCTTCAATGTGCTAAAATGAAATATGCGAAAAGCGATAGGTTTAAACGGCGTCAATATAATAAAAATGAAATATCTGTGCAATTTACGCATAAACGGTATAGTGCAAGAGACGTTGATATTATCAGCGACACTGTAGAATTTCCTCTCTGGCGGATTTTGTATCATCTCATTACGTCACATCCGGCTAAGGGACACAACTCCTACACTAGTAAATGCGAATAACTGAAAGGGTCTATTCTGATGAATAGAATACTAAAGTCAACTCTGCGTATGTGCATGTTGTTGACTTTTTAAAGAAGACGTTTCCGAAGGCACTCATGTTCGCCAGCTGTCAAGTCTCACAACCAAATGACACTTATAATCTTGAAAGATAGCAAACTTCTACCAGGATGTTCATGTATGCAATTTACTTACATTTCATTGCAATTAACGCGTGTACAGAATGTAATGTTCTAAGATTATAAACACTTCAAACGACTACTTTGTTTTTATTCGAATATTTATGTATTATGCCAAATATTACGTATCATTTGTTTTGTTGTTTTAGAGAAGTAATTTTGCTATGTTAGATTACATAAATCAAGCGATCTTCAGGATGAAGCCAGTTTTGCCCGCTTGCGCATAATTTAAACAAACTTAGCTGAGGACTATCAGAGATGTTACACACCAAATATTATAGAGCATAACCACTTGCAGAATTGTATGAATTTGACGCAGTTAATCAAATTTTTCAAAGTTGACAAGCATTTTTCGGACATGCAATTCTAATTTTTAACCCTGGTATAAATCAAGTTTTCCGGTTTTGCGTTTATTTCAAGCAGACAATGACAATCGCAATGACAAGGAATTTAGTTACACATTGGTGTGCACCTTACACAATCGTTAGTGTAATATGCTTCCTCGATACTTAAGGCAATGTTAAAAGCACTTTTAACAATTCATTCTATTTCTTGAATTATTCCTTTCACATTTTTTAACAAATCATGCCTATACAAATATCCACGCAAATGAATACAGTGCTATCTGAAGAGTTGGGAAGTTCAGTGACATTTCGTCAATATATTTTTTTAACACTAAAATGGTCAAACAATGAAGTTGTATGCTTAAAATATCATGTAAAAGTTTAATGTAATGTCATACTTGCATCCACTTCCAATTTAATGGTGACAGAATATAGCTTGTGCACTGTACACATATTGAACTTCTCTGTACATATAGTTGTAGTATCAATTACGAGTAATGGTATTCAAATAATGTGTGCAGTCTCCCAGTTAATTGCTTTAGCTGATTGGAGAGAACGAATTCTTAAATCATATTCTAATATTTGTTTAGCGTATTCGAATAAATTCGATATATTCGATTTATAAACCCTTTTATAATAAGGAAAATCACAATCAAACGTATATTCTATGCACATTTGAGCTTTTGAAAAAGCAGTCATAATTTAAAAAAAACAATACATTTGCTGTCTCATGTTATATTCAATAATAGTTGTTATCTTTGGTTTTTCATCTTTTATAAGTATGGCATATGCGCCATATATTTAAAAACAACAGATCGTTGGCATTTGAGCAGGACACCCTGTCACATTCATGAAACGATTAACCAATACAGTTCTGCGAATGGTCGCATTATTTAATCGAGAGAAAAATATTTTATTTTCTGGATTTAATGCATATTTGTGAATGTTAGTATAAATAATTAAACGTGCTTTATATTCTTTTACTTGAACACAGTGGTGTACGATGAATAATTCAAAAGAGAAAAGGAAAAAACAGAGGAATAGTAGTGACAATGACCAAAACAAAAGTAACAATAGTAAAATGCATAAACAACGAGGCCCGTCTGGGAGTTTGAGTACAGAAATTACTCCGGTAAGCGATTTGCTTAATTGGACAAATTCAGTGCTGTACTTCGAAATCCGGATAGTGCTATCTATAATCTCGCCCTTCTTTCATCAAGGACGACTTTAGACACACGATGCGATACGCGATATTTTTCGCGACAGTCGCGGCGACGCACGATATTTTTCGAGGCAATCGCGGCGACGCACGATATTTTGCGCGACAGTCGCAGCGACACACGATATATTTTACACGATATATCGCCCTTGTGTAGGAAGCCCAAAAGGCGATATATCGTGTTAAATATATCGTGCGTCGCCGCGACAGTCGCGAAAAGTATCGTGCATCGCTTCGTGTGTCGTGTCTCGCGTTTAAAGGGCGACACTAGATTCACGAAGCTACGCACGATATTGTTTGCGACAGTCGCGACGACGCACGATATTTTATTATTCAAATATCGCCCATATTATCCGAATCTCGTGTATCGCGATCTAATTTCAAACTTATTTCAAACCGCGACACTAGACACACGAAGCGATACACGATATTTTGCGCGACAGTTGCGGCGACGCACGATATTTGTACTGTTCAAATATATAACATCGAGTATCGCTTCGTGTGTCTAGTGTCGCGGTCTGAAATAAGACCGCGATAGCGGTCTGAAATTAGACCGCGATACACGAAGAGAAGAAACTTAAAATTGTTGAAGTAATTGAGAAGAGGATCGGGGGCATGGAGACCGACATACAAAAGTTGTGGGTGGCATTAGACGAGCGGACGAAGAAGGTGGACGATCGAGTGAAGCGGGTTGAAGACAATGTGGATGGGGCGGACATTCACGAAGCGCAGATGGCGTCACGTATCGACGAGCTTGAGAAGGAGCGAGAAGCCTTGCGCGATGATGTTTCGTACCTCCAGTAACAGAGCATGAGGAACACTCTTATGTTCACCAGTGTTCTGGAAGACAACGCTTCAGGTAACGAGGCACCAAAATTAACGGAGCGTAAGCTTCGTCATCATCTCGAGGGCGCTTTCAACATTGCACGTGAGATGGTGGATTTATCAGGTTTGAACGTGTGCATCGTTCCTCTGGCGCACCGACTGCGGGGAAGGTAAGGAACATTGTGGCGAAGTTTTCGTACTTCAAAGACAGGGAAATGGTGCGAAAGCGGTGAAAGGAACTAGACGGAACTGTTTTCAGTGTGTTTAAACAGTTCCCACAGGATGTGATCCAGAAGAGGCGAAAGCTGGTTCCCAAGTTCAAAGACGCGAGGCGGCAAGGGAAGCGTGCGTACCTTGCTTACGACACCCTGTATATAGATGGGGTACCGCAGCGCGCGTAGGGGCACGATGACAGTAGGAGTTCTATCTGGTGTTGGAACGTTAATGGTTTAACCGATTTTAAAAAAGTGATGTTAATTTTGTAAATTTGTCATGATACCTGTTTAATGTACGAAACTTGGAAAAACAAGTCAAGCGTTCTCTTAATGGTTTTATACCTTACGTTTTTTATATAGAAAAACTCAACCGAAATGCACGTAGATCTAGCACGAAATGCACGTAGATCTAGCGGTGGTGTTGTTGTTTATTTTAAGGAACATTTAAAGGATGGACTAACTATTGTACGCAATCATTATAATACGATTTTTGGCTTAAATTAGATCGTGAGTTTTTTTTATCTTAGATGAAAATATTTATTTATGTGCATCCTATATTTGGGGTGAAGATTCGCCTATGTATACAACGTTTAATATTGACATTTTTTGAATTTTTAGAAAATAATATATCATACTTTTCTGAATCGGGTAAAGTATAACTGGCGATCTAAACAGTAGAGTAGGCAACACATGTGATTATATTGTATACGACTGTATGAATATTGCCCTGATAAAAGTCTCTGTTAGGGCATCGGTTGATAATGTCCATAATAGCCATGGTTGTAAATTGCTTGATTTGTGTAAGTCAACGTGTACACGTATTGTTAATGGTAGCATATGTGACAGTAGTAAACACACATTTTATGGCCATAACGATACATCTATGATTGATTACGTCTTAGCTAGCGAACGACATTTCTCATGTATTGTTTATTTTACAATAGGCAAGTTAAATGAATGGAGCGATCATGCCACATTACACCTATCTCTTTGTTGCAATAACTTTTCAGCCAAACACGAGCAATTAACTGAGGTAAAATATAAATGAGACAGTTCCCTCAAAGATCGATTTCGAACAAAAATAATTGCTAAATAACCTGTTTTAATCATATTGTTCATAATGTTGATTATCTGAATAGATTGTCAGTAAATTATGCCATAAATGAGTTTACTGATACTATCCGCAGTGTAGCGGACCCATTATTTTCCCATAAATATACGGTTAGTAATAAAACGAAATACATGTACGAAGAATACGTTAGTTTAAATAATGCTGACTGGTTCGATAGTGATTGTGAGTCTGCCCGTCCTTTATATATGGATACTTTAAAGTGTTTTAATTTGAGTAAATCAGATGCTAGTAGATAAAGGCTTTGCCATTATAAAAAACTAAATAAAGATTTAATACGGTAAAAGAAGGGATGTGCATACCGTTCATACCGTACAAATGTCAAATATTGAAAACTTAAAGAAAAAAAACTCGCGAGTTTTTGGAAATTCTTCAAATCAAAGAATAAACTAAGCGGTCATAACATTTCATTGGAAGATTTTAAATTATTTTTTGAAAACCTTAGCAACAATACTTTTAATTGCAATAATATCGAAGCTGAGCAATGTTGTTCTAGTTATAATTTTAGTCATGATAATTTTGTGTTTCCAGAGTTAGACCAGCCTATTAGTTTTGATTAAATTATATGTGCAATTAAAACACTAAAGAGAAATAAGTCAACTGGTGTTGATTTTATATTAAACAAATATTTAATATAATGTAGCGATATATATTTTGTAACAATGTATGTGATATTTTTTATTGTATACTAATGAAAAATGGACACATGGAATTATAATGGAATTATAATCCCATTAGACAAAATGGCTCTGTAAACGATGTTAATAATTACAGAGAAACTACACTTTTGAGCTGTTTCTCGAAACTATTTACTACAATTATTAATAACCGCATCAATTTTTTTGTGAGAATAATAATAGTATTTCGGATGTACAATTTGGAATTCGTAAGGGTTATTCAACAATCGATGCAATATACATATTAATATCTAGTGTACAAAAATATATTAATGGAAATAAAAAGCTCTTTGTTATATATGTAGACATGATGAAATGTTTTGATAGTATATATAGTATAAAACTGGCATTAGAGGTAAAATACTGCAAATTGTTAAAGATATATATGAAAATGTTAAATCATGTGTTCAATCATGTTCTACTTATTCAGACTTCTTCCCTTACTCGGTTTGCTCTTTTCTCTGTTTGTAGAGGACCTAGAGATGTGTATACAGCATAGTATAGAGTCTGGTTTAACTATTGACGCCGTTTTACTTATATTACTCCTTTTCACCGATGATATGGCCATATTGGGTAAAAATCCTGAAGAAGTCCAAGCCAATTTGGATAATCTGCTTTTGTATTGTAATACTTGGGGCCTTAAAGTAAACACTTCCAAAACTAAAATTATGGTTTTCCGTAAGAGGGGCTGTTTACGCAAAAATGAGGCATGGCCATAACATCGGAACAGTTAATAACTTTAATTATTTAAGTACTGTTATAAATTATCAGGTAATTTCACATTAAACCGAGAGCACTTAGTAGGTAAAGCCCTTAAGGCGATGAATATTTTGCTATGCAAGTGTAAAATGTATGATCTAAAACTATAATACTTTGTCAGTTATTTGATGCATTTGATTAGTTCGATTCTTAACTATGCCTCCGAAATATTGGGTTTTACAAAGTCTACAGAAATAGAAAGTATTCATTTAAAGTTCTGTAAACGCATGCTACAAGTAAGACCCAACAGTTGTAACGCATGTGTTTATGGAGAGTTGGGTAGATACCCACTTTACATTAATCGTTGTATAAGAATGTTACAATATTGGTTTGAAATTAGATTGAGTAATAATATTATTTTCCATACTGTGTATAATATGAATGTTGAAGAGTGTCATAAAGGACACGTCCATTAGGTCTCACAAATTAAACAGTTGTTAACCGATTATGGGTTTGGATATATTTTAATAACCCTAACTCTGTGTGTGTTACTTCTTTTATATGTTAGTTTAAAAATATACTTATAGATACATTTAAACAAGAATGGTATGGTACATTAAGTAACAGTCCTGTATTAGACATGTATAGAGTGTTTAGCCTACAATAGTATACGAATCATACCCACTGAGAATTCGAACTGGAAGGTATGCCCGCAATAATATTCCTCGCAACGAAAGAAACTGTGTATGTTGCAATAGTAGAGATATTGAAGATGAGTTTCACTTCGTGTGTATTTGTCTTTTTTATAGTGTCGACGACAAAAATACCTTAAAAGGCATGCATAGATGAGTCCATCTGTGTTTAAGTACCACCAATTATTGACTTCATCCGAAAGAAACGAACTTGTGAAGTTGTGTAAATATATAAAAGACGCATTTGTAATTCGCAATTCATTGATCAATACTACCATATAACCATATAATCTTTCTATCATTATATTATTTTCATCAAGATTTTCTCTATAAGAGCCTTATCCGATAAACTTAAGTATTTATTAAATTACCTGACTCGGTTTTTTTATAACAAATAGCGTATTTGCAATGCGAATGCAAGGTATGTGTTTTAAATAGCATACATGTGTGCATAATTATCCCAAGCTCAAAAGCACAGTTTACATTTGCATATATAAATAAGGTATGGGATGGATGGCACATGTTTAAACGTGTTCACATAAAGACGATATAAAATCCCGAATAAGCAAAAGTATCCATGATACTCATGTAGCCATGCTTAACGAGTTAAAATAATCAAGATGTATAAAATATCGTAAAAAATAAGACTGTAGGCTTTCTTACTTCAACCCCAGTTGCGTATGCAAATTAAACTTATAATACAATGTGATTTTAATATTTGCTCTGAACAGTAATAACTTCGGGGTTATATCACGTCTTAACACATCATTATCAACGGTGAAAGCTATCATGCTACTGATTGCGAATTCATGCAAATCCATTGAACAGGTTTATTTAGAAACAAAGAAAATACTACGTTTAATTTTACAATATTTCGAAAGAAAGTCAGCTTTCAAGCACTTTACTTTCTTGTCGGTATGTCATAATCTCGCATATAGTAATATGGATATCTGTTGTCATGCCACCCGAAAATCGCACATCTACTTAGCGTGGAGAAGACGGTGTTTGCATCGCAACAGTCCCGTTTTTCGATGAGAATGCTTCTATCTGAAGTGATTGATCTTGTCTTCACAGTGACAATGTTATGTTGTCAAATTGCTCATATACTACAATAAACAAGTACATATATTCATACGTATACACTGCATATGAGCGATACTTTTCTCTCCCAGAATAGTTTACAACATGTTTGTCTGTACGTTTTCTTCGTTATAAAAGTCTCTAGACACTAATGAATAGAGATATAATAATTACCATGCACTTTTTAAACCTCTTTTTTTTATCCATTACCTACTCACAAAGACCTTAAATAACTGGCCGTTCAAAAGAGATGAAAAGTGATACTGCAATTCGGTTGTATGCTATAGTGATATTGTTTCATCAGCATAATATAATTACGAGTATTGAAATATAGCACTTTGTAACGTAATCTATATGTCTGCTTGCAATAAAGATAAACGGCTTTCGGTATCGAGTGACCAAACATATTTTGTTTGCCCATTTTAAGTTCAATTCTCTTAATTCAGCTTATCAATTTTGTAATCAAATCTTTTGGTAATATTTCTACATTGTATTGTACATGATATCATCATTTTATACCAACATGGTTCATACCAAAACCTTTCAGATTGTGAATACATAAACTAAATATTTGACATTTACAAAACTTTTGTATCATTTATTGAGCTTTGTTTAATATGGGTTTAATATGGGTTTGTAGAAGCTGTTCTGCAAACCGCTGAGCATTACATAATCCATTTTACGGACAAAAATGGCCGTCTGGTTTTCAGTAAATCACGTAATTAGCACATTTGCAAGGGATAAAATGATTTGCCTTGGTGATCTTGTCTTAAAGTTATTTTGGTTTACCTGGATAGAACATAAGTGAACATTTATAGAACATTGACGATTCTATACCTGTAAGCAAAGAGCAGTTTTTGCATAGCACGATCTGATGCAAACAGTGTGAAAGAGTAGTAATTCGCTGTTTATTTAATGCATCTATATAATTTCGTGTTTATTGTTTAATTAATACATTGGCTGTTTGCGAACTGTTTCGTACAAACTCCATATTGCACTGTGTTTTACTTCTTTTTCATGAATACATCGAATGTTTTATGATACAAAATTGTTTGATTTTAAATTAGTACAAACGATACCATCAATTGTTCAAACGATGACATCAATTTGTATGTACGTACATGTTCGTAAAAGTTCATGATAGTGTTTAACTTATAGTGTGTTACTTTTCTTTTGCTTGCAAATGACTGATGTGACGTGTTTTTTTCCGCCATGCACTTGCCATGTACTTCAGTTAATGTATGAACTTAATATATTTGGATCATTTACATGCTTATCTAGCTGCTAAACCTACACATTAAAAGATTGACATATAAATAACCTCATATGATTACCGAAATATATGTGTAGTTTGTATTTATAATGTATAGATAAAGAAACATGGATGATATAACTTTACGTTCTTTGCATTCTATTCGTTACAATACAGCTTGAAGAATTGCTAAAAATGGCATGTCTTTTTGGACTTGCGACAGAATTTTTAACTGGCAACAATAAGTGGAGAAAGAAAAATTATACTCAGCGAGAAGCCTCTGTTTATGAAGACTTTAGCCAGCTTTGAATTCAAACGGCTGAAGAAAAATAATATAATAATAGTAACAAGGGTTTCAACTAAAAAAAATCTATTTTCTGACAGCTATCAATCAAATTCCGCTAGCATTGCCAAAAAATAATACAACTTAACCACTTTGTCATGTAGACGTAGTAAAGTCATACCTTTATCAGTAAACAATAACAACTTTTAGCACAAGGCACTAAAAATCTTATTTTTGAGAATTTAAACACTCTAAAATTGTCATTTTAGTTTACTCGACCTAGAAGTCGCAATCTACATTCACGCCCATGTGTCTAGAACGAATAAGCACACACTGTACAACCGTGCAATAGGAAAAAAGTACATACAAATTAAAATAACTTGATTTCTGCCTGTCGATAGTGTCAAATTAAATTATGCCTTGCATAAAATGTGATGACTTCAAATTTTGTTTATCAATACAGCCATTAAGATCATCTAGAGATGATTCGTAAAACATCGTTTCATTGGCTATTATAGTGGACATACTAAACACAAAAACGCTACTCTAAGCATAGCAAAAGCTATTACTGGTTCCCTGTCCGGAAATAATCATAGCGGAGAAGCCAGATATCACAAAACTGGATGATACTAACTTTCATGCAAAAGACAATCAATAATTCACACGCTAGCTATGAGGTTTTTTAATATAGTATTGCTCATTGTCAGTTTCAGTTGTGAACGTTTAAAAATGTGTTTTTGTCTTGTAAAAGTATGGTTAAAATAATTTGAAACTTGAAACTTGCTATTTTGATGAAACGCCTATTTATATAATTATATTCAATGGCGTTGTACAAAACATATATATGTACATAAAATTGATAAAAGATAAGAGGTATTGATAATATTATGCAGCATTAGTTAAAGGATTAATGATCTTAAAATGTGTGATATAAATAAGAATGCTATAAGGAACTTAAGCAATAAAACAATACCGGCTACACTATTAGACACAGTAAAAGTAAAATATTATGTAATAAATTGATATAACTAGAGTTAAGACAATAATTATAATGATAATATGAGCAAATATTTGGCAACATAAAGACACTGTTTTTCATTAACTAAAAGGATACGTAAAAGGATATTTCTGCTCTCTGGCTGTCGGATCCCACAGCTACCGGTCACCTGTCATACTTAAGGACACTTCTTTTGGGTTTTAACCTTTTTTGAACTATCGTGACTACAAGTCACAAATAGACTGACCAATTGTGACTACAAGACACAACCTGAAGGTTAAAATTACAGTGTGACTATAAGATACAACTAGAAGGCCTAAGCATGACTAAAAGGCAGCTGGTTGATGTAATTCAATCATTGAGCAAAGAAGCCCTAATGATTCTTGGTTACCAGTCACTTGTACAATAAATATCCTTTTCGAGCAAAGAAGCCCGCACAATTCTTTAATTGCTTGGTCCTATGAGTCCTAGTGAACAATAAGCCCGTACAACTGAGTCTCGATTATTTTTTAAATCACAGGTATTCCAATTAAAATAGGTTGTAAAAGTCTCTGAAGAGAAATGTTTTCAAATTCATTTTGAAAATGTTTATTGATGCGGAAGTCCGGATGCTTGATGGAAGGTCATTCCACAGTTTCGGACCAACAACTTTTACGACATTTATTTAATTGGGGTCTACTACCGAACATGATGAATTCCGTTTTTTGATGCGTTCATTTTCAGATTATTCTCGTTCATCCAGTTGTTAATAACGAGTGCACAACTTTCAAGTTCTTGAATGGCAGTTCTTTCAACAGAAGAAGATGTAGGTTTGAATCGCTTGTTTGCCGTGTGGTCGTCTGCAAAACCGTAGACTGTGATGGAGGGAGGAACGACATCAAACAGTGTTCCAGCGTACATCAGGTAGAGCCATGGACCAAGACAACTACCCTGGGGGACACTACACTCCAAAGAACGTGCCGCCGATAAAGCTGAATTAACACTTATGCGACAGCTTCTTGGACGAAGAAACGATTCTATCCAGTTTAGTGCCGTGCCACATGCACCGTATTGTTTTTGCAACACGTCTAGTAGAATGTCATGATCGACTGTATCGAAAGCAGCACTCAAATCAATGGCGATAAGTGCTGTAACCTCTTGTTCTTCCATACCTTCGAGTATATCATTGACCAGTCTAAGTAAAGCAGATTCACAAGAATGGAATTGTCTGTAGGCTGACTGATTTTTTGGAAGGAGATTGTTTTCATTTACGTGTATATTGAGTCTAAACAGAGCAGCCTTTTCAATCACTTTCGATAGAAATGATAAGTTGCTCACTGGTCTATAGTTGGCATAACTCAGGTCTAGTCCAATTTTCTTAAGAAGTGGTCTTACTATTGCCTGTTTAAATTTTGAAGGAAAAACTCTTTGACTCAGAGAGAGATTAACCAATTTTGTCACGAACGGTAGTAACTCGTTTAATCAAAGTACTTAAAGTACTGGTGTGACGATGCTTTTGAGAGGATGGATATAAAAGCATCAAGTTAAGTTTATCTACATCACCACAATCACCACAATTGTGTATGTTGGTACGAAAAAAAATTTGGTACAAAAATTTGCGAAAAAAAAATGAGTATGAAAACAAATTTGGGTACGAAAAAATATTTGGGAACAAAAAAATTGGGACCGAAAAAACTTTGGGTACGAACAAAAAATTGGGGATGAAACAAAAATGGGGTACGACAAAAAATGGGAACGAAAAATTTTAGGTACGGAAAAAAAAATGGGGGAACGGGAAAGTAGTACCTGTGAGGAACTTGACCCACACTCGCACATTTTCGGCCCTTTCCGTCAAACATCAGATAAGTTCCTCGAAGGCAATAGTATGAATACACATTTCGGAAGCGGTAATGCGGTCCTACCTACGCGCGTCAAAATGTAAGCGAAATATGTACACAAGTCTGTCAGGAATGATTGAATTAACGAAGAAAATCGTGTATTGATGTAAGTTTTTTGAAGAAATGTTCAGAAAATATATTAAACAAGAGCTGTGTTTGTAAAACACAATGCCCCCTGCTGCGCAGCTTTGAAGCCATTTATTTTACCTTGACCTTGAAGGATGACCTTGACCTTTCACCACTCAAAATGGGCAGCTCCATGACATACACATGCATGCCGAATATGGAGTTGCTATCTTCAATATTGCAAAACTTGAACTTTGACCTTGACCTTGAAGGATGACCTTGACCATTCACCAATCAATATGTGCAGCTCTATGAGATACGCATGCACGCTAATATTGAAAAAGTTATGGCAAATGTTAATTTTTTGGACAGACAGACAGACGCTTTATATTTGACATTTAACCTTGAAGGATGACCTTAACCTTCACCTTTCACAACTGAAAATGTGCAGCTCCATGAGATGCACATGTATGCCAAATATCAAGTTGCTATATTCAATATTAAAAAAGTTATGGCCATTAAAGTTTTCGGAC
This sequence comes from Dreissena polymorpha, assembly GCF_020536995.1. Lineage (NCBI taxonomy): Eukaryota > Metazoa > Mollusca > Bivalvia > Myida > Dreissenidae > Dreissena > Dreissena polymorpha. The sequence continues at coordinate 36,970,783 of NC_068358.1, forward strand.
GGACGGACAGACTGACACACTGACTGACTGACTGACAGTTCAACTGATATAGGCCACCCTACCGGGGGCATAAAAAGCAATGGCGATATTTTTCTCAGCCACATTATTGTTAATAGTTTGATATCACAAAATAAAAGTAGAACTGTCAAAAATGACAACCTGTGTTTTTGCTGGCACGGGAGGGCGATTACACTCAATGTGTTCACATTTTGACCATAGGCTTTGCCAATGTCCTTTATAGTATGGGTAGCTTTGATATTATTTATTGCTATCATGTAACTGCATGATTGTGTATATGTTTACAATACACAAAGCATAAATAATGATATAAATATACTGATTGAGCTTATAATAATCTGAGAACTATAGCCAGGTCAATTAAGGACTTAAAATACAATTTTGTGTCCTGATTTCATGAAGATATGACCATGCATGTCCTAGATTTCAAATTCAAGGCCCTGGTGTGACACATTGGTAGCATTACCGTTAAACTGTTACCAGGCCTTTTTTTTATTGAACTATCTAAGGAAATCTAAATCAGGCACTGATTTTTCTTGTTTTAATACAGTCATAGATCAGTTGTGGCCTCTGGGTAATGACCAATTTTTGCTTACTTGTCACACCCTTAAAACTTTCCACACGTCTATAATAGCAAATCTGGATTTGGGTGATCTTCAATGGTACATTTAAACTTTAGCTCTGTTACAAGAGTGCTGGTAAAGTCCAGTCACATATTTAAATCTAGGCCATGTCAAAATCAAAGTGTCAAAGACAAATGAAAGATGCGTTCATTAATTATTGTTCAGTTGTTTACTACTGCTGTAAGTTTTTATATAATATGACTGATGAACATCATGTGAGAGAAAATTCACATTATCATTAAATATCAGGTTTAGCAGCCTTTTAGATAACAAAGTATGCTTGTTTTCAATGTCGCTTCTGGGGATCAAACCCGTAGGGCTTTTAGGAAGATTCTGAAATGTTCGATCCCTCGAGAGGAACCAAACCAAAAATTAAGTCAAATATTGCCGACTCGGTTTTTTTAGTCGGTTCATGAGGGATAATGGAGCTCGATTGGACATTGTCGGCTCTGGTACTACTTACATGTACCCCGGGTACTCTTACGTATACTTACATGTATCCTGGGTACTCTAAGTATACTTACATGTACCCCAGGTATGGTAAATAAACGTAATTGTACTCGGTCCATATTAGACTGTACCCGAGTTGTATTCGCGCCCAAAATCCGATGTCGTAAAACGCGCAACCGATTATCTTAAACACACTTTTCTTCAAAAAACACTGCATCAACATGCTTTTTGAGTATGTGTTCCGATAATATGGAGGCCATTCTACAGAAAATTGACATAAATGTGCAGGGCTTAACACTTAGGCACGTCCGAACGACATTAACTGCCCGTACCTTGGTCCGGGCTAGCCAATGTCCCAGGAACATGCCCGACCGGTCGTGTGTATTTTGGGCGGGATTATATGTTCTATATCAATAAACTGCGTTTTAAATAAGCTTTTCAAAGATGCAAAAATCTTAATACAGTACGATCAGATGACAATTAAATCCCAGAGTGAGTTCGAAGACAACAAACGGATCGTATCTCGAAATAGATTCGGAACCCCCTGATTGCAATCAAAAAGAGGCCGACAATTCAGAAAATCCCCGGCGGTTTTCCTGGAAAAATACGTCAGTACCTATTTTTAAACGGAATGCCGCTAGACACGGTTTTTGATTGGTTTCCTCGAAGTGACGTGTTTTCTCAATGAAAATACGTTTGAAACTAAAAGCCGGGATCGCCTAGGATCGTCCGGAATGATGAAGGTATAAAACTCGACATTAACACAAAGTAACTATAAATTTAATAGTTATTTATCAATTTTAAATAATTTTAATTTGTTGTCATTATGGAAAAGTTATTCCATCCTTTAGACGATTAATAAATCCATTTAGAGGAAGATAGAGACTTTATTTAGATTAGAAGTGTTTTGACAATATTTTTTACGCAATTCAATTAGCAAAACTAATATTAATGGTCGATCCCGGCTTTTAGTAGAGAGTTAACCCTGTACAATTGTTACAACTACCGTAACACGTTATTTTGCAAAGATTCACTTACCATTTCTTGTAAGACGGTAACCCGGCAATCTATGTTAAACAGGTTTTAACGTTCATTTCGTGGTTTAAGTTTGGCTTTACGGGTGGGGATGGGGGTTCCTCGGATACGAAAAGAAAAGGGAAGGAGGAAAGTAAGAGAAAGTATGAGGGAAAAAAAAACAAGAAAATTTCTCCAGAAATGGCGTGAAGATTACAAATAGATGTCTTAAATAGATGAATATTGAATTCAATAGCATTAGTAAGGCAAGCTTATAAGAATGATTTAATCATAGTTGCGCATCTCCAAGCACAAGAAAATACAAGTTGAATGATAAATATAAAGGTTTTTATAATACTTGGGTCGGGGCACATGAAAGATTGGTCAGGGCTAGTAGGTTCTGCATTTACTAGCCCGAATGGGCTAGTTGAAATGTATATATAATTATTACAAAAAAAAGTCAACAACGACGGATTTAGGGTTAAATTTCCCGGGTAAATTTTAGCATATTTACCGTACCCGGGATACATGTGAGTATACTTAAGAGTACCCGGGGTACATGTACGTAGTACCCGAGCCGACAATGAACAATCGAGCGATACTGGAAGGTGCAACATCTCTCACGCCCCCTAGCATCGCCTTTAGCAGTATTCAATTCTCAACAGGAAAGTGCTGGAGTCATTGATCCCGAGGGACAAGAAAAACAATTGATTAATGTTCGAAATAAATAATTTGATTAATAACAATTCTATTATTTGAGCCAGGTCACAGGAAAAGTGAAGTCAAATCAGTATCCAATTCAATTATTTGTTATTGTCAGAAAAACGCTTTGAAGCAAACAGCTTTCAAGCGACTGCAGGCTGATCTAGATCCAAACTGGCCACAATCGCCTTAATGTCTCTTTTACTGTGACAACGTTCATTTAAATTTAAAATGATAAAAAGTACTTACACTAAGAAAGAGTATACAAACCAGTTAAAAGTTTGAAATCAATGTTGATTTTCAGGACAGCTTGGTGATCTGCAAATCCCCGATGAAATGTTGATATCGGGTATCATAGTCATTCAATAAGTCGCAAAATGCTCGAAAACAATTTATAAAGCACAATGTGACTTATATTGATAACTAAAAATACCAGTATTCCAGTTTTGCCGTGTCAAGCTGTTACGATCAAGAAAGTCTTTCATTCACATCAAGTATCGATATATATCCTTCGAATTCCAACTATTGTTGTCATACTCATAAGCGGAGATTTAGTGAATAAATAATTCATATATCCTAAATGACAGCTTCTAAATAGCGAAACAAGCCAATTTATGCAGTAAGAAAGTTTTGAATCGAGACTCTCACGGGGGCGGCCATTGTTGAATGTTGAAACACGAACGACAACTCTGCTATGAGAATGTTATCAATGACGAGCAATCACCTACGCACTGGCGTATGCAAAGGGGAAGTAACTGAAAAATCGAGTTATCTCAATCGGACTGGCTCGGTCTTTTACATAGGTCGCAATTGTGAATTTTTTTTGGTGATTATCAAACCTTGGACGCTGCTGTTCGCATCGTCAAAAATGATTTTAGTACTCTTGTTGGCAATGCATCTAGTTCGCATGATTTTGTTTGAAGATGATTGATGATTTTTTTCACTTCATCTTGGGTTAGCTCCTCGAACATACCGAAACATGGCACTTCCTTGTGGTCGGGTGTGAATTTTTTGAAACTTGCAAGGGCATCTCGAATTTTGTTAATTTTATCCAGAAAGTGATCGGCAAAATTTTCAGCTATCGCGGTGTCGCTTTTACCTTCCGGCATTGGGTAATCAGTATTTTTTCCTGTTAATTCTGATACAAACTTGTAGAATTTTTTAGAATCTCCGTGAAAATCAATTACTTTTGACTAAGCGATCGTTGCTTCTCTGCTTGTTCAAATGCTTGTCGAACACTCCCAACAAATTTTAGTACCTTTGGTGATACTTGGTAATGCGTTGGGAATAAAAAAAACACGTGTCAATGTTTACAAATCATACTTAAGCCCGGCATTCACCATCATACCTTATTACATACCGGTCCCGTATTTCAAATTATTATCCAATGAGAACAAACGTATAATAAGGTGTGTAGGCTTTCAGTCCTGTCACAAGTTATGGTCGCCTCCGGTTGAAACGTAAAATCCACTTCGAAAATTAGTTGAAATTATAGATCGGCTGCATGCTTCGCATATGACTACATAGTAAGCTGGCAAAATATCGGTTTAATTATCGATTGCATGCGTGGAAAGGACCGCAGATGCGTTCTATACACATGTTTACCGCGTGAATGTAGGTGTTTTCCGTGTTGCGACTTCTCGGTCGAGTAAACAAAAAGAGACAATTTTTGAGTGTTTGAGTTCTTCAAAATAGGATTTTCAATGCCTTATGCTAAAAGTTGTTATTGCTATTGGATAGAGCTGTGTCTAAGCTACATCTGCATGCCAAAGTTGTGTTATTTTTTGGCAATGCAACTGGACTCTGATTGATTGCTGTCAGAAAATAGATTTTTTTTAGTTGAAACCCTTGTTACTATTAATATATTAAAACAAATTGTTTTGGCATTTTCGGTCTAAACACACTTTATTATACTATCCCAACACCGTTCCAGCCCCCTATGATGTAAAGGCTATTTTTTTGCCGTTGGGAAATACCGTAAAATATTTATTTCGGTATAGTGAAATCAAAATTAACCCCAAATGCAACCATATTTTATTTTATGATTTTGATAATTCCTTGTATATTAGCTATATTCTAGACGTTTCATGTCGGTGCTCATTTCTCATTTATTTGTAGTAAATTTTGGTTAACAAATCAACATTCCGTGGATTTCAACCGTAATTTTCTAAAGATGTCCGTAATTTTCTAAAGATGTTGCATGCATTACCAATAGGCATATTTTTTGTGGACGTATTGGTTTGAACCGCCTTCACCAGAGCCCAAACATGACATAAATAAATATTTATCCCACTTTCACCGCGACATTGACGGTATAACACGTTGTGGAATATACTTGCTTGTATTCAACACTGTGGAATATACCTGTCGCGTGCACGGACTACTTTTTAAATGACGTCATGCGATATGCGCTAAAATTAGGTCGATATTGTTTGGTTCATTGATCGAATTTTAAGGTCACCCATGAAAAGAAAATGTGCATATTTTGCAGAAAAAAATATATATGATATATTCACCAAAAGAAATGTTGAAATAAAATATAAAATGACACGATTTTTGTTTTGTTATTTTTTTTATTTATATTTACTTTACCACTGAATGATTTTTCATAAGAAACAAAGTCGACAAAACTTGAGCTTCGAAATTATACGACCTTCAACCTTTAAATCTAGTCATATGACATTATTTAGTGTAATGTGCATTGTTTATAACCAAAGCATATACTTTTGACATTTAACTTAAAAATTAAGAATGTACAACAAGCCATACACATATCGCACAGTTCATGAATAATCTGCTATGTTTGCTTTCCTATTTAATTCACGTTAGGCATAGAGCTGTGTAAAGTATAAGATGGTAAAAATAGCACCACACTGGAATTGGGAACGTCCCATTTGTACACGGGTATTTTCTACACATTCATCTGTTGTGTACTTGAATGTTTTCCATTCTTTGTGTATTTATATATTAGATTATTTTTTCGTACAATAAGGGCATTTACCATAGATAAATAAAACACTGTGCAAGTTTAAACATAATTATGTTTATATGCAGAAATTTGCAAATGCAACCGAGTTTACCAACGGCTATTATTAGATAAACTGCTCCGGTTCATTTGAACAGCAGTAATGTAGAGTACATGACGTAGCGTGTGACGAAGAAGAAAGTTTATCGCGTTCATAAACTCATTTGAATAAAGTGATAGAATGGCATAAGGGTCTTTATTTAACTATGCTAAAATAATTATTAAAGACCCTAGATGCAAAATCGTCAATAATTGAGTTAAATGGATTATTAGATGGATTTTAAAGGATAATTAAAGGTAAGATACTAGTTCTTACATGTTTTGATTTTTGATTGTACTTTTGTCGTTCCCTGATCTCGGGGAAATGATTTTAACATGGGCGCCATTGATGCATCGGATCACACACGGCATACCCATAACATTATATAAAAAACACGTTCTGCGCGTCCTGAAATTCGTCGTCCGAAGTCGGAAAACGTATTGCCCTGTATATTTTGTCAAATAAAGTGTCAGTCGCTGCAATTGTCTGTTTACTCGTCAAAATTGTCAAGGTCTTCGATAGCTAAAGAAACTTCAGCGTACAGTTTATTTAGTATTGACAGACCTGTACAAAGTCGCGCCAGTCAAAAATCATAAAAAGCGACATTTAAAGTAATGGTAGCCAGAACTAGGTCGTCGATGGTGTACATGTATGTTGACATCGACAGCATTTTGTCAGGAGTAATGGCCGCCATATTGGATTTTGATCATTTTCTTTCGAAAATAAAATAAATTATAGACTAGTAAAGTAAAATCTTCTTTTCGCGGTCGTAATGTGTTAAAATTCGCATACTGCGTAAAATTGAATGTAGGCATATGGTGATATTTTTACTTGTTTTACAGTTTGTGTGTGAATTTTTTAAAGACTATTTCGCGTACCAGAACAAATACATGTATATCACTACGCATGGTTACATTTGTTAGATTTTAAGCGCTTTAATGACGGAATTAAAATTATTGTTAAGGTTATTAGATCTATTTATGTTAAACGTCACGTTGAAAAAATCAAATGGGATAAATAGAATAATAGGATTAGCGTTGAATACAGAGAAGTTTATGTTGCTCGGCTCGAACACCGAAAGCGCTCGCCAAGGCTCGCGCTTCCGGCGTTCTAAGCCTCGCAACATAAACTTCTCTGTATTCAACGCTAACCTAGTATTCTCTATGTATACAATGCGGTGGAGGCTTAGATAAAGATAACAATGTTACGGTCACAAAATTTAAAATGCAGTTTTTGGTAACAAAGACAAATTACTGTAGATTTATGTCACTTAAAATGTTAAAAAGTCGACGATATACGTTGGAAGATTGCTTTGCAGTGGATCGTTTATATTAGTTATAGAAAAACTTTGGTCCATTAACATATACGAATGAAAACTTGATCGTATAGAATTGGTGTGGAGGTTAAATGATTTATAAAATTTACAATCGTAATGATGCAAATAGACATATGAATATGAATAATCTTCTCTTATATGCTGTGTATGTTTATGTTTGGCTTCAATAGAGCATGATGCTAAGAACAGTACAAAATACAACTTAAAACATTGTTCATACATTCGAATGAACCAGATTAGTATCAAAAAGGAGCGCACAGTCTGTTAACGTTTTATTCATATTGATGGAAAGAACCGTTTATATAAAATAGAAAACAGTATTGAATTGACAATGAGTACACTATTATACATAATTATAGATACACAGACAATTAAAACCATTCAATTGTGTAGGTTGTGTCACTTTTCTTGAACAAAGAAGACTAAAACATACGTCATAATACATGTCTTACATGTTTGTCAGCAGTTGGTGAATTTGGACATGTGTCGGACATAACCTCACGGAGATAGCTGATTAACAGGCGCTCTTGCAAATGTTTTTAAACTGTGGGTTCAAGGTGTTGCCGCATGCATGTATGCACATGGCGTTCGTGCGTGGCGGATTTTTCACGCAGGAGTTGCAGATAGACCGGAAATACTCAGATAATGTGTTGCCACACGCGCTGATACACATTTTGCCAGTAAGTGGAGGCATTGCTACGCATCGCTGACCGATCTGTCGAAACTGTTGGGACAAAGCATTTTCGCAAGATTTGATGCACATGTCATCAGAAAGGCTGACAATATTGACGCATTTATTACAGATATTGTTAAAATATGTTGATAAAGTGTTGCCACACGCATGGCTGCACATTTGATAGTCGATTGGTGGATTTTTCGCGCATGCCTCGCACGTGATTCGATTCTGGGGCACCAACGTGTTACCACACGCTTGTATGCATCTGATGCTTGATAACGCAAAACCTGAAGTACACATCACGAGAACCGCTAGCACGGACAGCTGTAGAAGAAACCGATGTGTTCTCTGCATCTGCAACAGGCAAGGAATATTCGGCAATTTAAACATAGGAACGTTGCCAATAATGGTTTAGCTTAGTTACTAAGCGATAAAAAGTGATCAAGCTATATGCAAGGAAATAAATCATGTTTGTGTACATGTTTACATTAAAATGAAATACATATATATATGTGAAACATACCTATTTAAATCGGTTGCAATATGATTAAATTTTAAATCACTTCTCCGTTGTTTAACAAAAAAGATATACAAAAAGGAGTCTTTCATTAAGAAAGAAGTAACACACAAGAGACTCGCAGTCACTCATGAATCGCAAAGTTACCTTATTTCAGCTCAATGGTCCACGTATCGGTGTTCAGATTCTATCCTCCTTGTGTTAATGTACAACAATGTTTTTTATCGCTCTTTATAAAGGACACGAAACAGGATGTCCTTGTATGAGGGGGTTCTCCCGTTTATGCAAGCCCCAGGGTGAATATGACTTGTTTAGGCCAACATGTTATATTAATTGTTTTATATGAACTTATCAAAACAGATGAGTCGGGAGGAAGAAATACAAATAATGTTACAAACTTAAACAATTTTATAATGGAATCCAAAAGTAATTGAAAAAGGTTATGCGTTTTATTTTGAAAATGAACACAATTATTTACTTTCATGGCAGAAAATATATAAAAATATTTGCTGAAAAAAACATGAACTCTGATTTTTGATCCGCTAAAATTACTCGTTTTTATTTTCTAATATATGTATTTTATTTGTATATGTTTGATAGAACATATATTCAACAGAGCATGTTTTTTCTAGAAAACTCCTGTCACGTGATATTCTTTGCAAATATATGTTCAAAGCGAAATAAAAACAGTTATAGTTGTAAACGTGTGTTAAAGATCTAGCGTTTTTTATGTTTTGGGGAAGGGTGTCAATATGTAGATTGAGCATTTTTTGTTAATTTTCCATCTTCTATCATACATTTCAAAGTCCTCCTCTTCAGAAAAACTTGTTGCAGCGATCGGCATATTATTTTTTATTTTAGCTTTTGAATACAATACCAGGTCGGCGGTTGACATAATATTACATTAATTAGCTAATTTTTGTTTGAATTTGTAAATGTAAACTCATTTTCAAACAACGGATACGGAGGACAATTTCTATCCAATCCAAACCCAATTTATTTATTTGGATTAAAGCATTAGCAAGTTTTCCGTGGCCTAAGTATCAATACGGTTTGCATTTTTACACACCATCATACATGACAGTAGAAGTAGGGTTAGCCAAACACCCATAGGGCATTTAGCGGCCGAAATACCTTCATCATATGGTTAGGTCTTGCGACATTCCTTCATTTTCGTGACAACCGTTTTCGTTCTGGACTTTTTTTAGTTTTTGGATGGTTATTCAGTATCATAATTATTGTATTAAAATATGAAAAAATGACACACACGACTCCTCGTTTATTAGGCATTCGAATGCCCAGTGGTTAACTTTTTTATTGCTTGCAGCCACACAAGCTATAGCTTATGCAGGCAGTCGCCACTCATACCAAGACTTGATATAAACATGCTCAATCGATATGCAAATCTTTCATGTAAATTAATTAAATTGTGAAAACATATGTTTAAATCTGTAAATAATTGATTGTTAAGAACCAACTTATATCGTAACAAACAATTTGTTTATATGGTACCAACACAGATCAGGAAGGAATTACCAAACATTGTCGTTTAAAACACGTTTCTATAATGTTTAAGAAAGTGGGAACAATTTGGGCAGATTTATGGACTTGTCCCCCCTTTTTGTGTTTTTAAATGTCATTTAATGTTTTTCTTTTGTCAAAACTATACTAGTATAATTGTTTTATGTAAATACGATTTGTTTAATAAAATTATTCACAATCTACGATTCTCTTTTTGTTTTGCAGTATGGTTATTGGATACATAATCATTTGTTCAAACGTATCCTTTCCAGAGGATCTTGATCTGAAAATGTGTATGGTAAAACTGGAATATTTTCTATTTTTTCGATCAAGGAAATATCAGAGAAAATGTATTAGCTCAAATTTTTTTCTTCCTTATTATTTTAATTTATAATCTCTTTATCATTTTATTTGTCATCTCTTTATTACATTTTTAATACTGGAACGTAATGCATTGACACCACGAGTGTAATAAGAATCCATGTTAAATACTTGTGTCTCTGTTCGAATCGTTTACCAATGCTCGCGTGTTGGGTCGCTTATTAATCAAAGTACTGACAGTACTGGTGTGACGATGCTTTTGAAGAGGATGGATATATACAAGCATCAATATAAGTTGATCTACATCATCACAATTGTGTATGTGGGTACGAAAAAAAAAATTTGGTACACAAATTTTGGGAACGAAAAAAATTATGCCAAAAAAAATTTGGTTACGAAAAAATTTGGGTACGAAAAGAAAATTGCAACAAAATAAAAATTGGGTACGAAACAATTTTGGTACGGAAAAAATGGGGGTACGGGGACGTAGATCCCCTGGGGAACATGACCCAAAGTCAAGTCACATATTTCAATCTAGGCCATGTCAAACTCAAAGTGTCAAAGTCAAATGAAAGATGATTCATTAATTATTGTCCCATTGTTTACTACTGCGGTGAGTTTTTATATAATATAACTGATGACCATCACGTGAGAGAAAATTCACATTATCTTAGTATATTAGGTTTAGCAGCCTTTTAGATAACACAGTTGGCTAGTTTTCAATGTCGCTTCTGGGGATCAAACCCGCAGCACATCCTCCTGCAATCAAAGACGGCACTCTACCACTAGGCTTTTAGGAAGATTCTGAAATTGTTCGATCCCTCGTCAGAGCAACCAAACCAAAAATTAAGTCAAATATTGCTGACTCGGTATTATTGAGTCAGTTCATGAGAGATAATGGAAGATGCAACATCTCTCACGCCCCCTAGCATCGCCTTAAGCAGTATTCAATTCTCAACAAGAAAGTGCTGGAGTCATTGATCCCGAGGGACCAGAAACAAGAGGGCCAAGATGGCCCTGTATCGCTCCACTGTTGTTGTATGTGAAACAAGGGCTGTTTGTAAAACATGCATGCCCCCCATATGGGCTGTCAGTTGTAGTGACAGCCATTGTGTGAATACGTTTTTTGGCACTGTGACCTTGACCTTTGACCTAGTGACCTGAAAATCAATAGGAATCATCTGCGAGTCATGATCAATGTACCTATGAAGTTTCATGATCCTAGGCGTAAGCTTTCTTGAGTTATCATCCGACAACCATTTTACTGTGTCAAGTTACCATGACCTTGACCTTTGACCTAGTGACCTGAAAGTCGATAGGGATCATCTGCGAGTCATGATCAGTGTACCTATGAAGTTTCATGATCCTAAGCCTAAGCATTCTTGAGTTATCATCCGGAAACCATTTTTCTAAGTTAAGTCACCGTGACCTTGACCTTTGACCTAGTGACCTGAAAATCAATAGGGTCATCTGCGAGTCATGATCAATGTACCTATGAAGTTTCATGATCCTAGGCATAAGCATTCTTGAGTTATCATCCGGAAACCATTTTACTATTTCGGTGCACCGTGACCTTAACCTTCGACCTAGTGACCTGAAATTCAAAAGGGGTCATGAGCGAGTCATGATCAATGTACCTATAAAGTTTTATGAGCCTAGCTAGGCATAATCGTTCTTGAGTTATCCGGAAACCGTTTTACTATTTCATGTCACCGTGACATTGACCTTCGACCTAGTGACCTGAAAATCAATAGGGGTCATCTGCGAGTCATGATCAATGTGCCTATGAAGTTTCATGATCCTAGGCATAAGCGTTCTTGAGTTATCATCCGGAAACCATTTTACTATTTCGAATCATGATCAATGTTCCTTTGAAGTTGCATGATCCTAGGCATAAGCGTTCTTGAGTTATCATCCGGAAACCATTTTACTATTTCGGGTCACCTAGGCCTTGACCTTTAACCTAGTGATCTGAAAAACAATAGGGGTCATCTGCGAGTCATAATTAATGTACCTATAAAGTTTCATGATCCTAGTCGTAAGCGTTCTTGAGTTATAATCCGGAAACCATTTTACTATTTCGGGTCACCGTGACCTTGACCTTTGACATAGTAACATCAAAATCAATAGGGGTCATCTGCGAGTCATGATCAATGTACCTATGAAATTTCATGATCCTAGGCCTAAGCGTTTTTGAGTTATCATCCGGAAACCATCTGGTGGACGGACATACGGCATACGGATGGACGGACATACCGACATGAGCAAAACAATATACCCCCTCTTCTTCGAAGGGGAGGGGGGCATAAAAAGCGTGCAATGCGCATGGGTTGAAATGTACTCAAGCATGTGACTTTCTCTTTCTATCCCTCGTCCCACTGGACACTTAAAGTTGGAAGGGTGAGCACTTTTATATATAAATTAGGCCCCAGGGTCATAATTTAAACAAACTTGGTAGAGAACTATAAGATGTCACTACATACCAAATTTGGTAACCATAGGCCCAATTGTTATGGAGAAGAAGATTTTTAAAGTTTGCACAACAGAGGCTCTATATAAGCATATGTTCAGTTTTGTGACCATTGGGGCAGGGTCAAATTTGAGCCCAGGGGAATAATTTGAACAAATTTGGTAGAGGACTATTAGATGTCACTACATACCCAATTTAGTAGCCCAAGGCTCTATAATTATGAACAAGAAGAGTTTTAAAGTTTGCACAAAATAGGCTTTATTTAAGCATACGTTCATTTTTGTGACCCCCGGGGCAGGGTCAAATTTGACCCGAGAGGCCCTATGCCATACGGTTATTAAACTATTTGTTATTGTCAGAAAACCGCTTTTAACCAAACAGCTTTCAAGCAACTGCAGGCTGATCTGGATCCAAACTGGCCATAATCGCCTTAATGTCTCTTTTACTGTGACACAGTTCATTTGACTAAAAAATGATATTTAATACAGTCGATTGGGGTATAACTGATAGCTAAGGACTTCGAGTCTCATTTCAACGTAAACACCATGCATTCAGTAATTAAACCCTTAAACCTCGAAAGACAAATGTCTTTCCTATTGAAACATGCCAGCGGTTTTAAAATTCCGACAAATATTTTTTGTTTACAGCGCAAATTTCCGGGTAAACTGATTCAGCAATTACCGGATCGTTTAGGTTTTTATCGGATTACATGTGTATCGTGTTATTTCTTGAAATTTTACCAGCATTTGTAAAACATTTTGCAAGATATGTACATTTCCAGAAAAGGAACTTCATTTCTGCGTTTAATACGACCGAGTTTATGGAAATTGCTTCACAATTGAAGAAGTAATGGCTGTTCAAAGCTATGCACCCTATATTCTGGTCGTTTTGAGTTGAATACCTAGTTATATATATATATATATATATATATATATATATATATATATATATATATATATATATATATATATATATATATATATATATATAGCTTTGATGGTGAAAACTATGTTTTCAGAGAAATCGATTTTTCGTTATAATTTTATTATTTTTCATTCAAAATGATGTGAAATATTCGTGTCTGATTGTTTAATTTGTTGCCAATAAGTTGACGTTAACACAAATGTACACTGCCTATTAGTATTATTATCATATGCATCCACATTATATGCGTAAGATAATATAATCTCCATTTTGGTTGATTTTACATAAATATAAACAGCATGATAATAGATTGCCACCTGTCACAATAATATGTTTTTACAATGAGATTGTTTCCAACCACTGTCATGTAATACGTTATGTACACTTATTATTATTGTACACCCACTTTTCTTTTTCTTTTTCACGTGACCTTTTGAAATGTATAATATAACATGGCTAAGACAGACGATGTACTATGTCCAAGTCGAAATAAAGTTCTGTTCTGTTCTGTTGATGTTTTTACTAATAAATATCATAGCCACGCGCCAACCCACATGTGTATTGGACAACTTCAATTGAGTTTTCATTTAGTTTGAGACAATCCCCACATTCCCGAATATGTGTCGCCACATGTCCGGTATTCACTTAATCACGAGTTGCAGCTCTCATGCTTATTTTATGTGGTACGCATCAATTTGGTTTCTGAGCATTCTTATGGTTAGAAAGGACACATTATACTACAATATTACATCAATGAACATAATGTTTACCAAACAAAATCTGCAAAAATCAGGAAATCATACGTCTTCACATTTCCTTTCGTCACAAAAATGGTGGGTACGTAAAGTGGCCTTGTTTTGCTTTCGAAAAAAGAAACAATTGTAAGTTAAACATTGATACACGTCAACTAAAACATGAATCGACTGAACAATGATAGGCATTTTGTATTCACTATAAATCTTTACATAAATAAAAGTATTTTGCAAAAAACTTTTAACCTATCCGTTACTCACTAAAATCTGCTATACACCAATCGACTGTACTAAAATAGAAAGAAGAAATTATACAAACCCGTAATATGAGTAAAGACTTACTCACTTAGTAATCAATGTTTTTAGGACATCTTTGTGATCTGCAAATCCCATGTATATGTTGATATAGGGTATCATAGTCATTCAATAAGTCGCAAAATGCTCGAATACAATTTCCAAAGCAAAATGGGACTTAAATTGATAACTAAAAATACCAGTCAAGCTGTCAAGTCTTAAGATCCAGGAAGTCCTGCATTCACATCGAATGTATCCTCCGAATTCAATTCATTGTTGACATTAGCGGAGATTTAGTTAATAAATAACTCATATATCCTAAATGACAGTTTCTAAATAGCAAAACAAGCCGATGTATGCTGTAAGAAAGTTTTGACACGAGTGTGAACATTCATGGGCGCCGCCATTGTTGTATTACCTTGAGTGGTGTGTAGAAATACCGAAATCCCCGTAATTACTGAAATCCCCCGAAACCCCCAGAAATCTTCCGAAAACCCCCTTAATATTGATTATTTATCAAAATACTGCGGATATTAATATAGAATATTGCAAAATACAATAAAATCACTTATGAAACAATGTTTTTATCCAAATTTGATATTGAAAAACTAAAATATAATATTTCGGTAATTTCGGGGATTTTGGTATTTCTCGAACCGAGCATTATCTCAATCGGACCGGCTCGGTCTTTTACATGGTTGCCATTGTGAAGATTTTTTTCATGGTATCATAACTTAGACGATGCTGAAACAGCATCGTCAATAAAAATGAAGATGAAGGCCATCATACCTTTAGGCAACACGTGCAGTTCATGTGACTTTACATAAATGATACACTAGCATCTCATTTCATTTTATCTATACAAATATGCACAAACTAAAAGCGTCCATTGTGACCAAGCTCATTCAGTCATTGACTCGTAAAATATTGAAGCAAAGTGCTACTTTGCTTCTGACGCCGAATAAATTTTTCCATCTCCGTTATTTTAATGTATTATGCATATGTTATACTGTGATGTAAAACATTGACTTCACTATTGTAATAACAATGCATTAATTAATATCATGTGAATAGAAATAACTTTAAACCAAATTTATACTTTACTTTGTCTACAAACGCCATGCCCGGACACTTATCAGTGTATGTGAAGACATTTACTCTCGTTAAGACTGTACAGTTTCATACACGACAGACCTTAAGCGAAGCGTTTCGTTGAATCACCCACCACTAATTTCCATTAAGTAATTATTGCTGAGCTACGACTGCATTTTAATATACCCTTCTTATTCAAACTGGTTAAAACACCAATTTATTCACGAAGATAGCCCAAAGCAAAAATCTCATTTAACAATGTTCGTGTTTGTGTTTTTAAAGTGACTAGTTCACGTGTTGTTGTTTTATTTTAGGAAATGTTATAACTAACACAACTGTCATATTTGGGATTGTCTCAAGTAATAATAATAAAAGATTTAAAAGATCACATTAAAAAAGGGTTTCAATACAGGACCGCGTTAGACATAATCAAACACGCCACAACTACACCACTCAGGCTGTTGAATGTAGATGGTAGAAAAAAAGGTCTAATTATCGCTATTGCACGATTTGGCTATATAAGCGATGAAAAGCGTTACAAACACTTTTTACATTTTATCCTCATTTGATTAACAATTATCAATAAACGTACTCATTTTAGTCAGGAGTTTTATTTTGCTTGTTTGAATATTATGCACATTCTTTTTTTAATTCATGGAAAGTTTTGTTGAAAGTTATTATTTTGCCAATCTGTGAATAAGTCCAGATCATTATTGTCCTTCCTGTATTGTAATGGCAATTGGTCACTTGATTAAAAAAAAGGATAGCAACAATTTTTCTCCCGATATTTCTGAAATGCAAGTATTCATGTATTTAAATATGGTCACGCAGACTGTGAAATCGTGTGTGCCCTACTCTTCTTTAAATTCTAATGCTCAGAATCACACAAATTGCTTACCTAGAGGACAATTAACATTTGGAAACTCGTGTGTTTCGGAGAATGGCGTTAATCGTCCGTCATCTGACAACATATCGAAAACTGATTAATCTTTTCCCTTCGCTTGGGCTCCACCTGGCTGGTTCACAGAGAACCCAAACATGTGCATAATGTCTGCTAGGAAGACAAATAAAATAGAGACTATTATTCTACGACATTCAAGATTACGGAATTCAAAAGAATATCAATATGGATAGCCGAATGCATATTGACTAGATGAGCCCCCATTGAATTATTTGTCAATTCCAAACGGAAATCAAGTCCATGTCGCCCCTATTTATCCTCAGCCAACTGCACAAGCTAATCTGGTGACGATTTATGGCTCACATGAATTAAGCCCGGTTTTCCTAGAGCGCGGCTGTACGAGGGTGTTTCGTTTTCTTGGCATCTAGTGCATTCTAGAATATTGTATTTAAAAACTTTGTATGTATATATATAAATGTGTTGCAAAACAAATGTCGTTAATTGATTACACTAATATTTTAATTTTAACAAGCAAAATCGTTGAGGTGATATCCTTCGCCAAATAATCTTTGCTTATGGATTAAATCATAAAAAAAAAACAAATGGCAATAACTCTTAGTTAAAGGGGCCTTTTCACGTTTTTGGTGAATTGACAAAATTAAAAAAAGTTGTTTAAGATTCGCAAATTTTCGTTTCTGTTATAATATTTGTGAGGAAATAGTAATACTAAACATTTACCATGCTCTAAAATATCTATTATATGCACCTTTTGGCGATTTGAAAACCTGAAAATTATAAAGCGTTGCAACACGAAACGATTGAATAATTTGGAAAAATCTGTTGTTGTCGTTATATTTTCTGAATCTACGAGGATTGCTTATATAAAGTAACAAGAAATATCTTTAAAAAAGATATACGGCGTAAATAGTTTAATGAATGAGATCAAGGATAGCGAATGTCTTTTTCTGTGCAGTTCTTAGCTGCATCACACGCAGTACGGGATGTTACGGGGAGTTTTCGCGGCTTATTTTACATTATAACATATTGCTGGTCATAAACCTATAGATACAAAACAGAAAACCACAAGAAGAATGGAAGTGAAATTTAAACATATGAGTCAACCGGCCACACGAGAAGTATCCGTATTTATAGGCGCGTTCTTCGAACAAACCTGTTTTAGTGGTTTGTCGGGCATTGCTATTTGATTCGATTATTAACAGTATCAATTATCATCGTGCTAATGCTTAAAGTGATATTATGGGCATTTTGCACTGTTGAATTGAGCTGAAAAGAATTAACAGGTCAAAATAGTTAGTTAAAATGTGGTTACTGATTAATTATCTGCAACTCACCTTGCTACCAGTTGTTTATAAAAATATATTTTATATTCGATATTCTTACGTGACCCACCCAGTCCTGTAAGCTGAAATGATCCGTAAAACAATTTCGTGTCTTTGTGTCGTATGAACAAATCTGCACTAAAACTAAATTTAGGTTCAACTCGTAAACGCATGATCAGTTGTCAAACGAAAGTACGGTTGATATTCAAATGCATTATTTTTCTCTTTCTGGTATATTGTTTTAGTATGATGATGCTGCATTAATTAATATAAGTGTATATGAAGTAGAAACATCAAAAATAATCAACGGTTGCGATAGACACCTATAAACTGTTACATGCTCATAATATCACTTTAGTACATTAGGCAATATGGACGAATAATTATTGTTAAATTTATCAACAATAATATGTATCATTGTATTGTTGAAAACACATTAAGAATCTATTATTTACATACCATAATTATATTGCTGAATATCTTCATTTAACATATTTCTGGTCTAAAGAAAATTCCAGGTCACCTAGTTCACGGATAGCGTCTTTATTATATAACGATTATTTTACTGGCCGCCAACTCCGGTGATGACCTGTATATAAACTCTGAATGTCCGCGAATTGACCCGATATACCTCGCGGGTTGAAATGCAATGCTTTAAAGTGAGGCCTCGCTTCCATTGCTCTTTATACTTTTACATGTTAACATGTTGACAGGAATAAGGAAGTAAGTACTAAATATGAGAACATAGCCTTTTAAGTATAAACGCTCTTGCGCTGGTAATACTCTGAAAATAAAAGGTGTACGCACAAACTGTATTGATGTCGAGAATTGAGTGTAAAACTGTTCTATCTATTAAGCCTTTTCATTCGAGATAAAATTGTTTCATACAGTAAAACAGTGTTACAAAGACGCGGATATGTTTCCAATGTTCTGGTGGTATACTCAAATCAGCCAATGGAATAAATGAAGTGTATTCATTCGTACCTAGCCGCGGGAAATTTTATTGGAATTTTATTGGACACTTACAAAGGTCAGGCTAAGGTGAAAAGCTGGCTTATGCAGCTTACGCCGAAAAAATACATTCCCTCATAGCATGAGCACGGATATCCGAGTGGTCTATGCGGAAGACTTTTAATCCAATACTCCAGGGGTCAGTGGTTCGAGTCCAGTTGAGGGTTACTTTTCTTTAATGGTATTCTTGTTGTTGTTTTTTACTGGATATTTTTAGGTTCAATGTTTAAATTTATCAATATAAAGCATTTAAAGAAAACTTCAATCCATGCAAAAATCTGTGAAAAGGCCCCTTTAAGAAAGTTCAGGGTTACAATGTTTGGATCTTGTGCATGGCAAGTCTTCCCATTGATTTCTGCACACCCATGAACTTTGGTGTTGAAATACTGTATCATATCTGAGATATAGCCCTGAAAAGGTACATCATTTAAAAACAACAAAAGGGCAATAACTCGTATCTAAGAAAGTTAAGGGTTATGGTTATGAAGCATGACACTTCTCTTCATTAATATCAATACAACCATGAAGTTTCATGTTGCAATCATTTAGCGTTGTTTTAATACAACTAGTTTGTACAGATACAAGGTGTATTAGTGAAACGGAACTTAAAAATATATTTCGACTTCATACTTGGCATGGCCTTTAAAACGAACATTAATATGTTCTTTCCATGCATTCATATTAATCCATGCCTTCATATTTAAGTAGGAGAAGCTTTCTGTAAGTTTAAGGATGTGTAGTATTGTCTGTGCTCTTATTCGTTTTAGCCTGTAAATAATGTTAAAATAATTAACTTAGTGCAATACAATACTAACATTTATTTTCAATTTTGTGGCGTATACTTAATAAATAGTAGCATAAATCAGTATTTTGGTCAATATTTTATTTATTATAATATTTATTGTAATAGATTAACTATCTATATTTCTGACATATTAATTTGCTTAAGGAACGGGTTAGTAAAAGCAGTTTTATTTGTGTGTAAACTTATTTATATCATGAACCGAACCGACCTTAAACTCCACTTGTGTCGCTCACCTGAGATACAAAAACTGACCTGTTCTGTGCATCCCAAGATATCATTAAAATAAATGTTCTGACAGTTTTATGAAAAGTGAACTATAAATGTAATTTTTAGAGTGCTAACAAGGTTTTACTATACCCATATTAGGACAAATGCCCCGCCCCCCGGTGGTCATGTTTTTCAACCAACCAGAGCCATTCTCGAACTTGTCCAAGATATCATTGGTACAAATCTTCCGACCAAGGTGTGTTAACAAGGTGTTGAATAAACCTTATCTTTATCCAACGGGTCGTAATTTGTAATATAAAATCATGTAGCTGTCTGATAAATGTGGGCTTTGTGGGTAAAACATTGAAATAATTTTTCTCTCGGTAAAGTGAGAAAACATATTTCCGCAAGCGCTTGAAATTGTCGAAATTGTCTCACTTTACTGAGACAATGTAGTACTCCGAGAGCAAACACATTTCATGTTTTATTTGATTGTTTTAATAACTCGTGTTAAGCCCCTACTGTGTTGGTTCATTGATATCGAGTAATGTCGTTTAGGAATCAACATCCCAGACATATGTTGGAGTTAAATGTTTTTATGCCGGGCATTTCAAACGTACTTGGTAGGGTTGTAACTGGTCTTATCAATAAGCATAACGGATAAGACTGTCTTTGTTGGAATCATATTGACCACAGCAGAAATAAGGCATAAATTAGCCTATATACAATGTGGTAAAGGTTAAGACAAAGTCAATAAGGTTACAAGATCAAAATCGAAGAAAAATATTTGTATGTTGATGGATCGTTTCACGCAGAAAACTGAATCGTATTCAACACTTTTTTATTTAAAAACTTCGTTTGAAAAACAAATACTAGCTTGACCGTCTAGTGGATTAATGCATACCATCGAGACAATGTCTGATAGTCACTATGGCTCAATGATGCAGACGGCGGGGCAAAGCAGGGATAATTAAGCGGTTGGCGTATTAATTGAATTTAATATTGCGATTATGAATTTGTAACTAGCAACTGTACTAATAGCATTTACTACTGTATATGATCACCGTTTTCATTATTTGGTATAAAAAAATTACAAGACATGCATTTAAAATTAACTTTAAGTCGCATTAAAATATCCGTATATTTAACCAAAAATTTAAAATTGCGTCACTTAGAATTAAATAATATATATTATTTCTCACCTTTTGTAACCGCGAATTATCATGTTCAAGGCATTGATATTTTAACATAAACGACATGAAAGCATAACATACAATTCTATGGAGTAATATCTTTATCAAGTGCTTGTTCATATAAACGTATTCCAATTTCCAATGCAATTTCGATGTTTATGATTTTCATATATCACAATATAAGATATATCAAAGCACACTTAAACATGTGACATAACGCATGTATGGTATGTTTGTCTGTAACTGGTAAATTTGGACAAATTTCTGATATTACGCCCTCGGAAAAAGCTACTTAACAGGCGCTTCTACAAATGTTTTTGAATTGTTGGCTAAATGTGTTGCCGCATGCATGTATACACATGGCGTCCGTGCGTGGCGGATTGTTCACGCAGGCATTGCAGATATTCCGGAGGTAGGAAGAGAATGTGTTGCCACACGCATTGATACACATTTTGTCAGTAAGTGGAGGGCGGGCCACACATTGCGTGCAGATCTGTCGATACTGTGTAGAAAATGTATTTCCGCATGATTTGATGCACATGTCATCAGAAAGACTGACACTTTGAACGCAAGTACCACATATAGTTTTCAAATATGTTGAAAACGTGTTGTCACAAGCATTACTGCACATTTCATAGTCTATTGGTGGATCGTTTGCGCATGTCTGGCACGTGATTCGATTCTGCGACACCCATGTGTTTCCACACGCATGGATGCACCGCGTGGTCGAGTAGGCGGCACCTGAAGTACACATCACCAGAACCGCTAGCACGGACAACTGTAGACGTAACCGATGTGCTCTCTGCATCTGCAACAGGCAAGGAATATTCTGCAATTTGAACAAAGAAACGTTGCCCATGACGTCTTAGTAAGATTGGCTACAAATCAAGCAATATTCGGATACGTTAACATAGAAACGTTCCCACTGATGTCTTATCTGAGTTGCTTAGCGAAATATATTCGCCATGGTGAACACGAACCGTTGATGTCTTAGTAAGCTTGGTAACAAAGCAAAAAATATGCGGCTAAGTGAACATAGAAATGCTGACGATTATTAGAAACATGTTGAGCAAGAAATATTCGGCATGGCGAACATATAAACGTTGCTTATGAGTTTTTAGCAAACTAAATTACCAGAAAAGAAATGGTTAGCTAGGTGAACATAATAACGATGCAAATAATTTCTTGTTAGCCAATTTCAATCGTATTCATTTTAGTGCGCCCTTGGTGTCCGAAATAATGTTTATTTCAATTCTGAATCATTGTAAATCAAACAGACTGATCCCCCATCTGAATTCTTTTAAACATTGCAATAGTCCATTGCTTGCTCAGACTTCAATTCATGTTTAGTTTATCTCAATACTTTAATTGAATAGCATATGGTTAACGCACAAAAAAATGCATGAATGCATAATAAATATCGAGTTATATGAATCGCGTTTGTATAAATGTTTTACATTAAAGTAATACATAAACATAAATATTTAAAAAGGTCGCATTATGATTTAATACAAACTCACGAAACACAAAATATATAAAACGGAAAAGTGTTCATTTGCTTAAGAAAATCGGCTCTCGTAAGATAATCGAAGTAACACATTAATAACAAATTTACCATTTTGCAGGTCAAGTATCCGCGTATTGTTGTTTCGTGTTTTGTGCTTACTGTATAACTATGTTTGCGTGTTGCTATTTATAAAGGACGTAAAACAGGATGTTATTGCAATCACTGAGCTGTAAATGACGTCTTTAGGACAACATGTTATGTTATTTGTTTTACCGTTACGGAAACATTTTTCAATTAAAATAAAGTTATTTGTTATTTTAATTTTTATTTGCATTTCTGTTCTTTTTTCTGGACTTTTTGCAATTGGTTTAAGCAATCAGCATAAACATGTATTTTAGCAATGAATAAAATACCAGGACGGCTGGTGGAATAAGCATTAAATTAACGAAAGCGATTTTTGTTTTGTTTTTGTAATTTTTTTAATGTATGGTCTGCTCTCCCAAAGAAAAGATGATTAATAAACAATTTCTTAGTCCTTTAAAAAATACTGTTTAGGGCTAGCATTAGAAAAGAGCATAACAATATGTTTCACGTTGGTTATATGTTAATTCCGAAAACAGTTTCGATAATAAGTTCAGGACTATTTCTGTCAAACTATTTATAGCTTCGATGACAAAGATGCCCGTCATTGTGTAGCAAAATACAACACGTAACGAACAGCATGGCTTTATCATATAGCATAATAATATTTCTTTATATTTTACAAGTCGAAACTGTAGAAACAAAACAACAATAATGTGTTATTTGTAGCAATGTGTGAACATGCATTGGTATTTTCTGCTTATCTAGCTTTAGCATTATCCGAAACCAGTAATGTATGTTTGACTGAAAGCTAGATTTTACCTTCTAACGTGCATTCCGCTATTTAAGAAATAGCACATGCAATTAATCTGGAAAGGATGGAGTAAAGACTGAGGAACAACATGTTACAGATTTATGGAAATCAATCTTCCGAAAGTAGATATGGCGGAGATAAACGTGTTCATGTCAGAGCCGAATCCTTATACTATAATGATTAAAAAAGAATGTGGGTTTAAATAAAAATTGTCCATCTAAACCCATTTTATTTATTGGGCGATAGGCATAAGATAGTTTTCATTGGCCTATACATCAATGATGGTTTTCAATTCGATATACATACGTTGCGAGCAGGGTTAACCACATGCCCGTAAGATGTTTCGCGGCCGACATTTCTTCATAACATGGGAAGGTCTTTCTATATTTGTATAAAAACAATTATACAACAACAGCAACACTTTTAGCTGATTAACAAGATATGGTTCGTTTACATCTTCATATCCGTTGACAAGCCTGTGAAATAAACATGCCACAAAATAATATTCAAATTTAGTGCGTACGTCGTGATAATAATATATGTTTATATTTTGTTAACAAATTTACCTTATTTCAGTTTAATGGTCCACTTATCGGTGTTCAGATTCGATCCTCTTTGTGTTTAATGTATAACAATGTTTTCTCATCGCTCTTTATAAAGGACACGAAACTGGAGTCCTTGTATGAGGGGGTTCTCTCGTTTTTGCAGGCCCCAGGGTGTATATGACTTGTTTAGGCCAACATGTTATATTAATTTTTTTATATGAACTTTTCAAAACAGATGAGTCGGGAGGAAGAAATACAAATAATTTTACAAACTTAAACTAGCTTATAAAGCAATCCAAATGTTATTGAAAAATGTTCTGCTTTTTATGTTGAAAATGAACAAAATCATGTACTTCCACGGTTAAAAATATATACACATATTTAAAACAAAAACAAACATGAACTCTGATTTGTGATCCGCTAAAATGACTCATTTTAATTTTCTAATATATTTTTTTTATATGTTTAATGGAAGTATATATTCAACTGAGCATGCATTTCTAGAAAACTCTTGCCGTGTGATATACTTTGCAAATATATGTTCAAAGCGAAATAAAAACAATTATATATTATACGTGTGTTCAAGATCTGGTGCTTTTTAATGTTTAGGGGAAGGGTGTCAATACATAGATTGAGCATCATTTGTTATTTTTCCATTTTCTATCATACATTTGAAAGTCCTTCTCTTCAGAAAAAACACAGGGTTAGCCGAAACAACGTAATAGGGATGGGTCTATAACAAACGTGTACACTAAATTACTGTCCGATTACTCATAATGATGTATATATACTATTATATCACTCGAAATAGTAATATTGTTAAAAATTTGGCTATGTTTATTTATAAAGCATGGGAATTAAGAAATACTTATAATACATATTACAATTAGGGAAGTTTTTTTGTATATATTTACGCACCGCCTCTCGCTGTTTATTGTCTTCTCTAAATACCCAAATTTTGTTGACAATGTACCGATTTATTTTGTATGTATATAATTTGCATGACCTGTGACGTAGTTTTATGTATATTGTATTGACATTTCATGTATAGTCATCGGCTTATTGTCTACTGTATTTTCAAATGCCACTTTTGGTCAATAATCTGGGGTTTGTTCAATTTAAACCTTGTCAGGTAGATTTGCAGACTGTTTTGTCCGAGATACTTGCGTCATTAATGTGTACATGTACAATAGTGTTTAGACCTAAATACTTTACTTTAAACATATTTTATTTCCACAAGCATGACATTTATACAAATTTATACATTTATACTAACAAGGTTGACAAGATATTTCATTGATCCATAAGCATTAAACAGTGTTCATCGTTATTTTGATTGTTATTTGCAATATTTTTGTTTTAATTTTTCAACGTGTTACAGCGATCGGCATATTTTTTTATTTTAGCTTTGAATACAGTGCCAGGTCGGCGGTTGAGATAAGAATAAAATTAATTGAATTTGTAAGTGTCCAAAGTTATGGTAGGCGCTCCCAAAAAACAAATGATAAATAATAAAGACTTACCTGCCGATTACTTATTTATACCAAGCCTACAAATAAAATTCCGGATGCAAGGCCTTGCCGAAATAAAAGTCATTTCGTAGCTTTTTAAATAATATGTGTATGATTCGCATTAGAAAAGCGCCTACATATTCAGGTTGGTATTATATGTATTCCGATTGAAGCTAACAGTTTTACTAATGATAATCAGAGGACTATTTCTGTCAACAGACGAGGGGCTTCAATGACAAAGGTGCCCACTTTTCGGTAGCAAAATAAAACAGGAAACGAACGCCATACTAACTTTTAAAAGGCTATCATAGCTTAATCATACAGTATAATAATATTAATTGATACCTGACACATCAGAACCGTAGAAACTAAAACTAAACATACACAATTACTATTGGCAATTTGTTGACATGTGTGTAAATGTTAGGGTGTTTGCCTGCTTATCCAGCTTCATCATTGTTACCAAAATCAGGCATAGTAATGTGTGTTGCCTGAAAGCTTAATGTACCTTTTAACGTGGGCTCGCTATTCAAGAAAACGCTCATGCAAATGACCTATGAGGGTTGGAATAGACCGAGGTCGAATCGGATGTACTTGTAGATACCAACGAGCCATCACGCGTGGATTCTCTTTTCAAAATAAGCCTGAATAATACAAATCATAAAATTAATATGCAAAAGTATCCAATTATCGCCAAATGTAAAATCATTTTTAAACAACGGATATGGCGGACAATTCCTATCCAATCCAATCCCAATTATTTATTGGGCGAAAAGCATTTGCTAGTTTTCCGTGGCCTAAGTATCGATGACGTTTTGCATTTCGAAACACTATCATACATGACAGGTAGGGTTTGCCAAACACCCATGGGGCATTTCGCGGTCGAAATACGTTCATTACATGGTTAGATCTTACAATATTCCTTAATTTTCATAAAATCCTTTTTCGTTCAGGAATATTTAAGTTTTTGGATGGTTATTCAGTATCAGAATTATTGTATAAAATACATGTATATAAAAATAATACCACACAAGAATCCTCGTTTATTAGGCATTCGAATGTCCAGTGGTTAACTTTTTGTTATTGATTTCAGCCACACGAGCTATAAGCTAATGCAGGCAGTCGCCACTCATACCCAGACTTGGTATAAACATGCTCAATCGATATGCAAATATTTCATGTACATTAATTAAATTGTGGAAACATATGCTTAAATCTGTAAATGATGGATCGTTAAGAATCAACTCATATCGTAACAAACAATTTGTTTATATGGTACCAACACAGATTAGGAGGGAATTATCAAACATTGACATTTAAAATGCGTTTCTATAATGTGTAAGACAGTGGGAACAATTTGGGGAATTTTATGGACTATTTCTTTCACCTTTTTTGTTTTTTTTACATGTCATTTAATGTTTTAAACTATACTGGTATAATTGTTTTATGTAAATACGATTTGTTTAATAAAATTATGCAAAATCTAAAATTCTCATTGTGTTTTGCATTATGGTAATTGAAAGCATAATCATTTGTTCAAACGTGTGTATCCTTGCAAGAGGAGCTTTGTTTGAAAATGTGTGTGGTAAAACTATTTTCTATTTTTCGATCAAGGAAACATCAGAGAAACGTATTAGCTCAGAAATGTTTCTCCCTCATTATTTTAATTTAGAGTGTCATCTCTTTATTAAATATTTCGTACTGGAATGTAATGCATTGACACCACTATTGTAATTTGAATGCATTTTAAATACGTGTGCCTCTGTTCAAATCTTTTGCCCATGCTCTCGTGTTGGGTAGCTTATTAATAAAAATGAAGATGCAGTTAAAATGACTTTACATAAATGATAACACTAGAATCTCATTTCTTTTTATCCATACATATGCACAAACGTAAAGCGTCCATTGTGACCAAGCTCATTGACACGTAAAGTATTCAAGCCAAGTACTAATTTGCTTCTGACGACGAATAAATTGTTTCATCTCCGTTTATAATATTACTTTATTATGTACTATTTTCATTACATAATTATGTTATACTCTGATGTACTACATTGACACAACTATTGTAATAAGAATGCCTTTAAATACTTGTGTCTCAGTTCAAATCTTCGGCCAATTCTCTCATGGCGGGTTGCTTATTAATGTATGTGAAGATGCAGGCTATAATAGACTATGTTTATTTCGAAATCACAATTTAGAGGGTATTTCTTGGTCGTGTGTATTTAGCAATCGCGTGTCGATGGATTGTTCGTGAGTACATGATCTGAACAAACATTTATCTGGTGGTTAGTTATCCGACTGATGATATTTATTTTATTTACTACGCGAACTGTTTACTGTGCTTTATGTGGACTTGTTCACAGAATTTCTTATTTTTAAAAAGTGCCATTAAATAAATTTACTTTCAAACCTGTAATACTTATAAGAAGATCAGATACTTATAAGAACAAGGAAAAATATATACTGTATTTGTTATTTTGCTTATTTGACTGTAATGCAAAATTTCTTTTTTGAATATTTGACAACTTTTGTAAAAAAAAAATTCCTTTTACCAAACTGTGAACAAGTCCCTTTAAACTAATGCATTAATAATTAATGTGTACTACATATTGTTTGACTATTAGTGGGGTTTTTTCTAGAAATAATTTTCGTATTCTCAACTTCATCTATTTATGCTCGATAACATCTTTAATTAATATTGTATGCATAAAAATAACTTTAAACCAAATGTATACTGTACTTTGTCTACAAACACCATGCCCGGACACTCAACAGTGTACGTGAAGACATTAACTCACGTTAAGGCTTTACAATTTCATACACGACAGACCTTAAGCGAAGCGTTTCGTTTAATCACTCACCACTAATATTCCATTAAGTCATTGTTGCTGAGCTACGACTGCATTTGAACATGCCTTTCTTATTCAAACTGGTTAAAATACCAATTTCTTAACATAGATAGCCTTATGCAATAATCTCATTTAACAATATTCGTGTTTGTGCGTTTAAAAAGACTAGTTCATGTGCTGTTGTTTAATTTTTGGAAATGTAATCACTAACAAAACTGTAATACAAATGTATTGGGATAGTCGCAGATAAATATATTGAAAGATTAAAAAGATCACATTAAAACAGGGTTTTAATATGGGACCTCGTAAGACAAAAGCGAAAACGCCACAACTACACCACTCAGGCTTTTTAATGTAGATGGTAGAAAAAAAACTATTTAATTATCGCTATTACGATTTATCTATGTAAGCGATGAAAAGCGTTACAAACACTTTTTACATTTTATCCTCATTTGATTAACAATTATCAATAAACGTACTCATTTTAGTCAGGAGTTTTATTTTGCTTGTTTGAATATTATGCACATTCTTTTTTTTAATTCATGTAAAGTTTTGTTGAAAGTTGTTATTTTGTTATTAATCTGTGAATAAGTCCAGAGCATGTATTGTCTTTCCTGTATTGTGATGGCGATTGGTCACTTGATTAAAAAAAGAGGAAAGCAACAATTCTTCTTCCGATATTTCTGAAATGCAAGTATTCATGTATTTAAATATGGTCACGTAGACTGTGAAATCTTTTTTACCCTACTCTTCTTTAAATACTAATGTTCAGAATCACACAACTTGCTTTACCTAAAGGACAGTTAACATTTGTAAACTTGTGTGTTTCGGAGAATGCGTTAATCGTCCGTCATCTGACAACATATCGAAAACTGATTAATATTTTCCCTTCACCTGGGCTCCACCTAGCTGGCTAACAGAGAACCTTAACATGTGCCTAATGTCTGCTTAGAAGACAAATGAAAAAGCGACTATTATTCTACAACATTCAAGATGACGGAATTCAAAAGAATATCAATATGGATAGCCGAGTACATATTGACTAGATGAGCCCCATTGAATTATTTGTCAATTCCAAACGAAAATCAAGTCCATGGAGAAAGTGTCGTCCCTAATGATCCTGTGACGATTGCAACGGCTAATCTGGGACGATTTCTGACTGACATGAATTAAGCCCGGTTTTCCAAGAGCTTGGCTGGACGAGGATGTTTCATTTTCTGGCATCTATTGTTTTCTAGAATATTGCATTTATAAACGTTATGTATATACATGCACGTGTTGCAAATCAAAACGTCGTGAGTTCATTTCACTAGTTTTTTTATTTAAACAAGCAAATTTGTTAAGGTGATATCCCTCGCCAAATAAATTTTGTTTATAGATCGGTAAAACTCGCTTGATATACAGTAGAATCATTAAGTGTAGGTAAATAATAATAAGTTATAATTAAGGGTATGGTAATTGTTTTATGAATTGAAATTCTTTCTATTCACCCATACAATTTCATGTTGAAATCCAGTAGGATATCTGAAATATAGCCTTGAAAGGTTAAATCAAACAAAACAACCAAGGGCAATAACTCTTAGTTAAGAAAAATCAAGGTTATGCAACTTGTGCATGGCCATTTTTCCCATTGATTTATACACATCCATGAAGTTTCGTGTTGAAATATCATATCATATATGAGATTTAGCCATGAAAATTACATCATACAAAAACACCAACGGGCAATAACTCTTCTTTAAGAAAGTTAAGGGTTATGGTTCTTAAGCATGAAACTTCTCCTCATTAATATCAATACACCAATAAAGTTTCATGTTGAAATCGTGCACGGTATCTGAGATATAGCCCGGAAAAAACTCATCACACAATAGAACAAACAAAGGGCAATTACTCTTATTGAAGACAGCGTAGGGTTCTTCTCATTTATATCTATACACCTCTACAAGTTTCATGTTCATATCTTATATAGTTTCTTAGATATAGCCCTGAAATGTTTTGTGACATACAAACGGAGGGACTGACTGACTGACTGACTGACTGACTGACTGACTGACTGACTGACTGACTGACTGACTGACTGACTGACTGATTGACTGACTGACTGACTGACTGACTGACTGACTGACTGACTGACTGACTGACTGACTGACTGACTGACTGACTGACTGACTGACTGACTGACTGACTGACTGACTGATCGACTGACGGACGGACGGACAAGCCCAATTGTATATCCCTCCGCCTTAGGCGGCTGATAAAAAAGTTATGTAATTGTGCGCATATAGGAAATACTTGCAAATAGCCTATTGAAGACGGAATTCAACGATAATAACTTTGATAAATACGTAAAAGTGACAACAGCACTTATGGTCATTTATCACAGTATATTCTACGCAATTAGCTACGATCACTTATTAAAACAGACCAACTAAACAACAAAAGCTCAGCTAGGTTTTAACCAAAATATAAACTGATACTGAACGAAGTAATTCGTAAATATTTATTTTCACTGTCACCCCTGTTTATCCCGATTTGATGCGGTGATCACAAGGTGTAAGGAATATAAGTATGTTTCCCCCTTGAGGCAGCAGCATCAACTTTGGTAAAAATGTACATTTTTATTTGATCAGCAATATTGTAATGTATCCAAATTATAGCACAATTGCTGACTAGATTTAAGTTAGTCGAACAGCTTTATACTTGCATGTATATATATTTAATTTGGAGTCAAATTGTCTTCAAAATCAGTCAGCGTTGATTTGATACAAATAGTGTGTACAAATGCAAGGTGTATATATGAAACGCAACTTTAAAATCTAAATCGACTTCATACTTGGCGTGGCCTTTAAAGCGAACATTAATATGTTCTTTCCTTGCCTTCATATTAATCCTTGCCTTCATATTTAAGTAGGAGAAGCTTTCTGTAAGTTTAAGGATGTGTAGTTTTTTCTGTACTTTTATTCGTTTTAGCCTGTACATAATTTTAAAATAATTAACTTAGTGCAATACAATACTAACATTTATTTTCGATTTGGTGGGGTTTACTTAATAAATAAGCATAAATCAGCATTTTGGTCAATATTTTATTTATTATAATATTTCTTGTAATAGTCTTACTTTCTAAATTTCTGACATATTAATTTGCTTAAGCAACGGGTTAGTAAAAGCAGATTTATTTTTGTGTAAACTTATTTAAAAATCAAGAACCGATCCGACCTTTAATTTCATCTGTGTGATTTTTTTAATTTTGACCCGCGGACCCGACCCGTAGAAGTTGTTTGACCCGTTGGAGCCTTACTTACATAAAATGCTTATACCGCATAGAGTTTATGAACAAAAGGGCCTGAACGACCCAAAGTCGCTCATATGAGGTACAAAAACTGACATGTTCTGTGCATCCCAAGATATCATTAAAATAAATATCCTGACAGTTTCATGAAGAGTGAACTATAAATGTAACTTTTAGAGTGCTAACAAGGTTTTACTATAGCCTTATTAGGACAAATTTCCCGCCCCCCCCCCCCACCCGGCGGTCAAGTTTTTCAACCAACCAGAGCCATTTTCGAACTTGTCCAAGATATAATTAGTACAAATCTTCTTACCAAGTTGTGTTAAAAAGGTGTGGTTTTTTTTCGCTTATGGGAGGAGAAGTTATTTTACGGATCAATGTATATATTTTTGTTGTCAGAATATCTTGCATAGTGGTGATTTTTTGTATAAATTAGTGTAAACAAGTACTGCATTAATGCCTATTACATTTACTACAACATTTATTGCCAATAATGCAAAGCTAATTCTTTTAATTAATAACTGATCACAGGGACTTGGCAATAATAAAAGATCACATGGACTGGGCAAATACGCGAACCGGTGAAACTTTCTGGTTTTGAATAGAAACATAACATAATCAAAATATATATTTATTTTGTGGTTTTTGTAACAATAGCGCAGACTTTTGCTGTTCGAGTTTTGGTTAACACGTATTTTCTTCAACTGTACAAGACGATTTTATCAGCGATTACACGGTTTATTGCTTTATTGATAACCGTTACACTACAGTCACTTATCAATATCTTAGTTAGAAGGTGATTTTTAAGCGGTTCCGTAGTGTACTGGTTACACGCTCGCTTCACATGTGAGAGGCCCAATGTTCGAGCCCCAGTAGAATCAAATTATTTTATTTGTGTTCTATGTTAACTTTTTGTTTTGATGTAGACATTTTAGTTTAAATAAATATGCTGTTTTATTGGAACCATTTTTTGTTTTTATTATGCCCATGGAATATATGTGTGAGAGGGTGTGGGGGGGGGGGGGTTCGTTAACACATTTAAACTTTAACAGTGATTTCATATCAATGAGTACTCAACCCCTTTCGTAAATGAGCAACGTAAGAATAAGTTCAGAATCATCTCCCCTTGAAGTTGAGAAAAATATGAAATTACGCTTACAAGATGAAGCAGAATTTTTAAAACCTACACAGTTCTGTTCCATTAATTAAAACTGCACACGGATGCCAGTAAAAAAGGGAAACCAATGTAAATAAAATGAACTATGAAATATTTGGGGGTTACAACACAAAATCATAGATAATGGTTATTTGGCGGTTATAACACAACATCATAGCTAATGGTTATGTTGGGGTTATAACACAAAATCATAGATAATGGTTATACCAGTATCTTTTTTTCTATTTTGTATAAAATAATCGGCCAATATTTTAATATTTACAGTAGAAAAAATAAAATCGTTCCATGTAATTTCATTGAGTGCCTTTAACACTGAAATTTCCGACGCCCTTTGATGCTTTGCATCAATAGTTATCTTGTATGTAATTTGTAATATAAAATCATTTAGCTGTAGGATAAATGTTTGCTTTGTGGGTAATACCTTGAAAAAAATTCTCGGTAAAGTGAGAAAACATATTTTCGCGAGCGCTTGAAATTGTCGAAATTGTCTCACTTTTCTGAGACAATATAGTACTTCG
The DNA here is from genome assembly GCF_020536995.1 of Dreissena polymorpha. Lineage (NCBI taxonomy): Eukaryota > Metazoa > Mollusca > Bivalvia > Myida > Dreissenidae > Dreissena > Dreissena polymorpha. Next base: position 37,004,309 of record NC_068358.1, read on the forward strand.
AGAGTAAATACATTTCATGTTTTTATTTGATTCTTTTAATAACTCGTGTTAAGCCCCTACTATGTTGGTTCATTTATATCAAGTAATGTCGTTTAGGAATCAATACCCCAGACATATGTTGGAGTTAAATGCATTTTTGCCGGGGATTTCAAACGTAATTGGTAGGGCTGTAACTGGTCTTATCATAAGCATAACGGCTATGACCGTATGTGTTTGAATCATATTGACCAGAGCAGAAATAAGGCATAAATCAGCCTATATACAATGTGGAAAGGATTTAGATTAAGTCAATAAGGTTACAATATCAAAATCGAAGAAAAATATTCGTACATAATTAAGAAAAACACATAGATGTATGCTCCTTAAAATGTAAAAATGATGATGCATCATTGAACTCGGTGAACTGAATCGTATTCAACACTGTTTACTTTTAAAAACTCGTTTGAAAAACAAAAACTACCTTGACCGTCCATTGGTTTAATATTTACCATCGAGACAATGTCTGGTAGTCACTATGGCTCAATGATGAACACGGCGGGGCAAAGCCGGGATAATTAAGCGGTAAGGCGTATTATTGAATTTAATATTGCGATTATGAATTTGTAACTAGCAACTGTACTAATAACATTTACTACTGTATTTGCTCACCATTTTCATTATTTGCTATAAAAAACAATTACAAGACATGCTTTTAAAATTAACTTTAAGTCGCATTACAATCTCCGTATATTTAAACAAATATTTAAAATTGCGTCACTTAGAATTAAATAATATATATTATTTCTCACCTTTTGTAACCGCAAATTATCATGTTGAAGGCATTGATATTATAACATAAACAACATGAAAGAATAACATAAACGACATGAAAGCATAACATAAAATTATATGGAGTAATATCTTTATCAAGTGCTTGCTTTTCATATAAACGTATTCCAATGCAATTTTTAACCCGTCGTTTGAATTTTTTTTAGAGGTTTATGATTTACATATATTACAATATAAGATACATAAAAGAACACATAAGCATGTGCCATAACGAATGTATAACATGTTTGTCTGTAACTGGTAAATGAAGACAAATTTCTGATATTACGCCCTCGGAGATAGCTACTTAACAGGCGCTTCTACAAATGGTTTTGAACTGTTGGCTGAATGTGTTGCCGCATGCATGTATACACATGGCGTCCGTGCGTGGCGGATTGTTCACGCAGGCATTGCAGATATTCCGGAGGTAGGAAGAGAATGTGTTGCCGCACGCATTGATACACATTTTGTCAGTAAGTGGAGGGCGGGCCACACATTGCGTGCAGATCTGTCGATACTGTGTAGAAAAGGTATTTCCGCAAGATTTGATGCACATATCATCAGAAAGACTGACACTTTGAACGCAAGTACCACATATAGTTTTCATATATGTTGAAAACGTGTTGTCACACGCATTACTGCACATTTCATAGTCGATTGGTGGATCGTTTGCGCATGCCTGGCACGTGATTCGATTCTGCGACACCAATGTGTTTCCACACGCATGGATGCACCGCGTGGTCGAGTAAGCGGCACCTGAAGTACACATCACCAGAACCGCTAGCACGGACAGCTGAAGGAGTAACTGATGTATTCTCTGCATCTGCAACAAGCAAGAACTATTCGGCAATGTGGACATAAAAAAAACGTTGCTCATGATTTCTTAGTAAGATTGGCTACAAAGCAAGCAGATAGAAACGTTTCCAATGATGTCTCATCTAAAATGCTTAGCGAGAAATATTCACCATGGTGAGCACGATTCATTGCTGTCTTTGTAAGCTTGGTAACAATGCAAGAAATATTCGGCTTGGCGCACATATAAACGTTGCTAATGAGTTTTAAGTAAACTAAATTACCAGAAAAGAAATGGTTGGCTAGGTGAACATAATAACGATGCCAATAATTTCTTGTTAGCCAATTTATCAAACCAGGCCTTTTCGGCTTAGTGGACATAATAATAATGTGAAAGGTACAACAATATCACTTAAACTATAGCTATAAAACATATTCATTGGAGTGCGCCCTTGGTGTCCGAAATAATGATTATTTCAATACTGAATCATTGTAAATCAAACACACTGATCCCCCATCTGAATTATTTTGAACATTGCAAAAGTAAATTGCTCGCACAGACTTTAATTCATGTTTAGTTTATCTCAATACTTAAATTTAATAGCATATGGTTAACGCACTAAAGAAATGCATGAATGCATAAAAAATATCGAGTTATATGAATCGAGATTGTATAAATGTTTAACATAAAAGTAATACATAAACATATATATTTAAAAAGGTCGATTGAACTAAAAGTCTATTTAAAATGAAACTATATATATATATATATATATATATATATATATAACGGAAAAGTGTCCAATGCTTAAGAAAAGGGGTCTCGTAACAGATACTCGAAGTAACACATTAATATCAATTTACCTTTTTGCAGTTCAAGTATCCGCGTATTGTTGTTTCGTGTGTTGTGTTTAATGTATGACTATGTTTACTTATCGCTATTTATAAAGGACGTGAAACAGGATGTTATTGCAATCACTGACCTGTAAATGACGTATTTAGGACAACATTTTATATTATTTGTTTACGGATACTTTTTTCAATTAAAATATAGTTATTTGTTATTTTCATTTTGTTTGCATTTCTGTTCTTTTTACTAGACTTTTTGCAATTGGTGCCAGCAATCAGCATAGATATTTTATTTTAGCAATGAATAAAATACCAGGACGGCTGGTGGAATAAGAATTAAATTAACAAAAATGATTTTTGTTTTTATTTGTTTTGTTTTTTAATGTATGGTCTGCTCTCCCAAACAAAAGATGATTAATAAAGAATTTCTTAGTTCTTTAAAAAAAATACTGTTTAGGGCTAGCATTAGAAAAAAGCATAACAATATGTTTCACGTTGGTTATATGTTAATTCCGATTGATGAAAACAGTTTCGATAAGAAGTTCAGGACTATTTCTGTCAAACTATATATAGCTTGAATGACAAAGATGCCCATCATTATGTAGCAAAATACAGCACGTTACGAACAGCATTGCTTTATCATATAGCGTAATAATATTTCTTTATATTTTACAAGTCAAAACTGTAGAAACAAAACAACAATAATGTGTTATTTGTAGCAATGTGTGAACATGCATTGGTATTTTCTGCTTATCTAGCTTTAGCATTTACCGAAGCCAGTTATGTATGTTTGACTGAAAGCTAGATTTAACCTTCTAACGTGCATACCGCTATTTAAGAAATAGCACATGCAATTAATCTGGAAAGGATGGAGTAAAGACTGAGGAACAACATGTTACAGATTTATGGAAATCAATCTTCCGACAGTAGATATGGCGGAGATAAACTTGTTTATGTCAGAGCCGAATCCTTATACTATAATGATTACAAAAAGGATGTGGGGTTTAGACAAAAATTGTCCATCTAAACCCATTTTATTTATTGGGCGATAGGCATAAGCTAGTTTTCATTGGCCTATACATCAATGATGGTTTTCCTTTCGATATACATACGTTACGAGCAGGGTTAACCACATGCCCGTAAGGTGTGTCGCGGCCGACATTTCTTCATAACATGGGAAGGTCTTTCTATATTTGTATAAAAACAATTATACAACAACAGCAACACTTTTAGCTGATTAACAAGATATGGTTCGTTCACATCTTCATATCCGTTGACAAGCCTGTGAAATAAACATGCCACAAAATAATATGCAAATTAAGTGCGTACGTCGTGATAATAATATATGTTTCTATTTTGTTAAAAATATTGTGTTCACCAAAAATGTGAAAATATAATTAGTGTAAGATAAAAACAAAAATGACAATAACTTAGTATGCTCTATGTGTATTTCGCAATCTCAATTAAGAATTAGTGTAAGATAAAAACAAAAATGACAATAACTTAGTATGCTCTATGTGTATTTCGCAATCTCAATTTAGAGGGGATTTCTCGGTCGTGTGAACGTCGCAGTCGCGTGTCAAGGGATTGGTCGTGAATACGGGATCCGAACAAGTTTTTTATCTGTGGGTTATATATGCGACTAATGATATTTATTTAATAAACTACGCGAAAAGTTAACTTTGTTTTATGTGGACTTGTTTCGTATTCTGAAAAAAAATGTCATTAAATCAATTTACTTAAAAAAAACTGTAATACTTGGAATAAGTTCCGATACTTATAGAACAAGGAAAGAGATATAATTATAATAAAATGACATCTACACCGCGCAAGCTTTTGAATCATACATGGCAACTAAAGCTATGTAACTGAAATATACGGTTTGTGAAATCATTGATTAAAAGCGTTACAAACGTGTTTTTGTTCGATTTCGATTGATGATAATAAATATTAGCCGCGCTCTGTGAAAAGGGGGTTTAATTCATGTGCGTAAAGTGTCGTCCAAGATCAGCATGTGCATTCCGCACAGGCTAATCAGGGACGACACTTTCCGGCTCAACTTGATTTTTGCTAAGAAGAGACTGTCTTGAAACGAAAAATATCATAAAAGCGGAAAGTGTCGCCCCTGATTAGCCTTTGATTAGCCCGTTGTTCACAGATCACGGCACATGATGAGAATTTGTCTTAGACAGGACTGTTATTTTGCTTGTTTCAATGTTTGACTAAATTATATAATGCATAAATTCTTTTTTGAATCGTTTACAACTTTTCTAAAAATATTCCTTTTACCAAACTGTGAACAAGTCCATTTACGCTATACAGTAGATTGGTTTTCAAGAAGTTATTTCTGTGTACAACAATTTGTTGGCCTATGAGTTTCTTTTATCTTTAACTAATTTCCTTAGTGTAAACTTCGTCAATTCATCAAAGATAACTTCTTTTATTAATATTATGTGGATAGAAATATCTTGAAACCAAGTGTCTACTATACTATGTCTACAACATTATGACTGGACACAGTGTAAGTGAAGACATTGACTCACGTTTAGGCTTTACAGTTGCATACACGACGAACCTTAATTGGAGCGTTTCGTTGAATCACCCGTCGATGGTTTATCATAAAGTCATTATTGCTGAGCTACGACTACATTTTAACATGCCTTTGTAATTTCAAACTGGATAAAGCCCCAACGCAATAATCACATTAAATCATGTTCACGTTAAATGGCATTACTAACAAAACTGTAATATTTGGATACGCATCAAATACTTGTAATAATAAATATAACAAAATTACATTAAAAAGATGCCTGCCAAGGGGTTCCAATACAGGACCTCGTAGGGCATGCCAAGGGGTTCCAATACAGGACCTCGTAGGGCCTGCCAAGGGGTTCCAATACACGACCTCGTTGGGCCTGCCAAGGGGTTCCAATACAGGACCTCGTAGGGCCTGCCAAAGGGTTCCAATACAGGACCTCGTAGGGCCTGCCAAGGGGTTCCAATACAGGACCTCGTAGGGCCTGCCAAGCGGTACAAAAACAGGACCTCGTAGGGCCTGCCAAGGGGTTCCAATACAGGACCTCGTAGGGCCTTCCAAGGGGTTCCAATACAGGACCTCGTTGGGCCTGCCAAGGGGTTCCAATACAGGACCTCGTAGGGCCTGCCAAGGGGTTCCAATACAGGACCTCGTAGGGTCTGCCAAGGGGTTCCAATACAGGACCTCGTAGGGCCTGCCAAGGGGTTCTAATACAGGACCTCGTAGGGTCTGCCAAGGGGTTCCAATACAGGACCTCGTAGGGTCTGCCAAGGGTTTCTAATACAGGACCTCGTAGGGTCTGCCAAGGGGTTCCAATACAGGACCTCGTAGGGTCTGCCAAGGGGTTCCAATACAGAACCTCGTAGGGCCCGCCAAGGGGTTCCAATACAGGACCTCGTTGGGCCTGCCAAGGGGTTCCAATACAGGACCTCGTAGGGTCTGCCAAGGGTTTCCAATACAGGACCTCGTAGGGCCTGCAAAAGGGTTCCAATACAGGACCTCGTAGGGCCTGCCAAGGGGTTCCAATACGGGACCTCGTAGGGCCTGCAAAGCGGTACCAAAACAGGACCTCGTAGGGCCTGCCAAGAGGTTCCAATACAGGACCTCGTAGGGCCTGCCAAGGGGTTCCAATACAGGACCTCGTTGGGCCTGCCAAGGGGTTCCAATACAGGACCTCGTAGGGCCTGCCAAGGGGTTCCAATACAGGACCTCGTAGGGTCTGCCAAGGGGTTCCAATACAGGACCTCGTAGGGCCTGCCAAGGGGTTCCAATACAGGACCTCGTAGGGTCTGCCAAGGGGTTCCAATAAGGACCTCGTATGGGTCTGCCAAGGGTTTCCAATACAGGACCTCGTTGGGTCTGCCAAGGGGTTCCAATACAGGATCTCGTAGGGTCTGCCAAGGGGTTCCAATACAGAACCTCGTAGGGCCCGCCAAGAGGTTCCAATACAGGACCTCGTTGGGCCTGCCAAGGGGTTCCAATACAGGACCTCGTAGGGTCTGCCAAGGGGTTCCAATACAGGACCTCGTAGGGTCTGCCAAGGGGTTCCAATACAGGACCTCGTAGGGTCTGCCAAGGGGTTCCAATACAGGACCTCGTAGGGCCTGCCAAGGGGTTCCAATACAGGACCTCGTTGGGCCCGCCAAGGGGTTCCAATACAGGACCTCGTATGGTCTGCCAAAGGGTTCCAATACAGGACCTCGTAGGGTCTGCCAAGGGGTTCCAATACAGGACCTCGTAGGGTCTGTCAAGGGGTTCCTATACAGGACCTCGTAGAGTCTGCCAAGGGGTTCCAATACAGGACCTCGTAGGGTCTGCCAAGGGGTTCCAATACAGGACCTCGTAGGGTCTGCCAAGGGGTTCCAATACAGGACCTCGTAGGGTTTGCCAAGGGTTTCCAATACAGGACCTCGTAGGGTCTGCCAAGGGGTTCCAATACAGGACCTCGTAGGGTCTGCCAAGGGGTTCCAATACAGGACCTCGTAGGGTTTGCCAAGGGTTTCCAATACAGGACCTCGTAGGGTCTGCCAAGGGGTACTAATACAGGACCTCGTAGGGCACAAGCGAGCACGCCACTGAAACACGACGAAGGCTTTTGAATGAAGATGGTAGAAAAACGCTTCCATTTGCGCTTATACACGTTTTGCCTACATTCGCGATGAAAAGCGTTTATTCTAATTTGATTCGCATTTATCAATAAACGAACTCATATTTCACACATTTTAGAAAGGAGTTTTATTGTTCTTGCCTGTTTAAATATAATGCATACATTTAATATTGTTTGCATTCATTCACATCTTTGTAGAAAATTGTTATTTGTGAATAAGTCCCTATTATGTATGTTCCTGTCTGTAAATTAATGTAATGAAAATAGGTCACTTGAGTAAAATACAAAAGGAGGTAAGCAACAATTATTCTCCCGATATCTAGAATTCAAGTATTTATATATTCAAATATTTTAACGCTGGCTGGGAAATCTTTGTGGCCTGCGCACTATTTTTAAATACTAATTCTCAAAACGATTAAATTACCTAGAGAACAATTAAGATTTGCAAACTCGTATGTTTCGGACAATGGAGTTAATCGTCTATCATCTGCCAACGTATCACAAACAGATTAATATTTTCCTTTCACCCGTGCCCCACCTTTCTGGTTTACAGAGAATCTTAACATGTGTCTAATGTCTGCTAGGAAGGCAAATAAAATAGCGACTATTAATCTACGACATTCAAGATGACGGACTTTACACGAATATAAGTATGGACGTCGAGTGAATATTGACAAGATGTGCCTGTTGGAGCCGTCCCTTCTAAATGAAAATCCAGTCCATGTGGAAAGTGTCGTCCCTAATTAGCCTGTGCCGACTGCACAAGCTTATCTGGACGATTTCGTACCCACATGCGTTGAGCCCGGTTTTTAAGAGCGCGGCTGGACGAGGAAGTTTTATTTCCTTGGCATGGCATTTTCGAATATTGTATTTAAAGACTCTATTATTTATATGCATGTACGTGTTGCAACTCAAACTGTCCTGAATGTATAACACTAGTATTTAAATTAAATTATAAGAGTTATGTTTTACTTCATAATTATGTGAATATCAGCCAAACCTGCCGTGAGCCTACGTTTGTCAAGAAGTCATTCAATGTTACTCATCATTTGATCAACAATAGTGTAATACACCAAAAAATATTTGCTTAATTGTATATAACAATACATGAAAACTATCACAATAGCTGACCATATTTAGTTGGTCGAACGGCTTTATAATATCATGGTTTATTTGTAGATAGATTAAAATTGGAGTCGAATTTTCTTCAAAATCATGTTATTGTTTTCATTCCAATAGTTTGGACAAATACAAGGAGTATTTCTAAAACGGAACTTTAAAATCTATTTCGACTTCAAACTTTAAATGGACTTTAAAGCAAACATGGTCTTTCCATGCCTTCACATAAAAGTAGGAGACGCTTTAGTTAAGGTAAAGCATGTGTAGTTTTGATGTGTGGGTTTATTCGTTGTAGCCTTAAAATGGTGCTAAAATAATGACCTTAAGCTGGGTTCTCACTGCCGATCAGATCAACTCGATCAAGCCCGACCAAGCGGTCGGGTACTGGTTTGGTTCGGTCGCGATGAGTGGTCGGGGGCGGTCGGGTAAGTCGGCATTGGTCGGGCATCCTACCCGATATTTTTGACATGTCAAAAAATATCGAGTAGCGGTCGAGTAGGAAATGGATCGAGAAGCGCTCGGGAAGTGGTCGTGTATTAGTCGAGTAGAAGATCTAGTTGATCGTGAAGCAATCGTGTGGCGATCGGATTGACATCTTTTACACGATCTGTACCCGATCCGCTCGACCTCTACCCGAGTTATTATAGATCGCAACACGATCCACTCGACCTCTATTCGATTTGATGTACAGATTTACTAGACTACTACCCGACGGCTACTCGACCGTACACGATCACTTTCCGATTGCTATTCGACCATACACGAGCTCTGTACCCGATCCGCTCGACCTCTACCCGAGTTGTTTTAGATCGCTTTGTACGACTGTAGTACGACCATCACGATCTGGTCGTGTGAAGATCTGGTGGCGATCGAGCTGAGGTCCACTTGGTCGAGCTGAGATCGTAAAGGGCTCGCGTATAGGTCGAGAGGATCGAGCGGAAATCGGAAAGATGGTTGAGTGGACGTCGTGAATGAGTCGTGTGGGGGGTCGTGTGTTATCGACAAGAAGTCGAGAAGTTGTCGTGTATACCCTTTTTAGTCGAGCTTGGTCGGGTTTGGTCGGGAAGTTTTGGTGATCGGGATGATCGAGTTGATCGGATCGGCAGTGGGAACCCACCTTATGCAATACAATACTAACATTTATTTTCAACATTGTTGCGTATACTTAGTAAAAAGTAGCATGAATCAGTATTTTGGTCAATAGTTTATTTTTATAATATAACTTTTACTAGATGTACTCTCTATATTACTGACATAGTAATTTGGAAAAGGAACTGGTAAGTAAAAGAAGTTTTATTTTTGTGTCAGCTTATTTAAATCCTGAACCGAACCGACCTTAAATTCCACTTGTTTTGTTTTAATTTTGACCCGCGGACCCGGCCCGTAGAAGTTGTTCGACCAGTCTGAGCCCTACTTACAGACGTATAATGGTCAGGGATCTTTTCACGCTTTGGTAAATTGACAAAATTGAAAAAAGTTGTTTCAGATTCGCAAATTTTCGTTTTAGTTATGATATTTGTGAGGAAACAGTAATACTGAACATTTACCATGGTCTAATATAGCCATTATATGCATCTTTTGACGATTTTAAAACCTAAAAATTATAAAGCGTTGCAACGCGAAACGATTGAATAATTTGGAGAGTTCTGTTTTTGTCGTTAAATTTTGTGAAACTACGAAGATTGCTTATATAAGGTATAAAATACGTGAGGGATGTGTACTCGGCGGAATAGCTCAGTAGGCTAAAGCGTTTTTACTTCAGGACTCTGGCAGGACACCAGGGGTCACTGGTTCGAAACCTGCTCCGGGCAATGTTCTTTTCCTTTTTTTAATTTTATTCTTGATTTTTTACTGGAGCTTTTACGATCCAATGTTTACATTTATCAATATAAAGCATTTAATGAATAAGTTAAAAAATGCCAAAATCTGTGAAAAGGCCCCTTTAAGCGGATATATCTGGGTTATAAATGCGTAAATAATTATGAATTTTCGTTTTACTAAAATCATACTATTTTTTTTAACTGGTTGTAAAAATGTTTTGTGCGAAATAATTTAACTTATTTGAAACTATTAAACTTAAACTCGTTATGTGGCTAAAAATAATACTATTACATCCAAGATTTGTAATTTGGCCTTTAAAACACTCATTGCGGCTTCTACCTGCATTGCACGACAGTGATCTTAATGTAAAAACTAGATGTTTCTGACGTCTTATAAATTACGGCGAGATTTAGTTGATTCTTGTTTTTGTTTCATTTCATCGTGCCTCAGAAAGTTGCGGTGCCTCATTTCCGGTACAATAGACTATGTATAACCACTGCATCAATAAATGTTAATCCCGATTAGAAAAAGTCACTCAGATTGTTTTTGAATTTTACTAATTTATGCTATATAGAGTTCACTTTAATGTACATGTGAATCTTTCGTGAATAAATCTAGACCAGTGTCAGGTTTGGAGCTCCAAAAACACGGTTAAACCCCAATGCTTTTCTATTGACGACCCCAAAGCGGTGACTCATGCTTTGATATTGAGAGTAATTTGGTTCCTCATTCCTAGCTCCTTATTTGAATAAGAAACAGTTTATTATTCCTTCAGGCCTTTTCCTGCACAATCTGGGGAAAATTGCAATTTGGTATTGGGATTTTTTGGCGCGGAAAGTCAACCGAATAATTATTCAAATTTGAAACACAAAATCATATTAATTATAGTTTAATATACTTAAGATGTAATTGAACTAAACTTGAGATATAACAATCATCCGACACTTCTTTCAAAACAAAACTTGTTTTAAATTGGAAATTATTTTCCAATAGATTTTTTCTGAAATTTAGCTTTGGGAAAAGGTCCGTTGAAAGGACCCGAAGATTCAACAGGAAAAGGCCCGTTCTCATTCAAGCTTAACGTAATTGATATACGCGTTTAAAGAAAAATGAGGGTTTAAAAAATCATACATACACTTCTTAAGTATATAAAAAATTAGACATTCTAGCATACATTTGCTTTATGTATTACGATACATATTCATGTTTCTTCTTCGTGCTTGCAAAGGCTTTATTTTTCAGACAATACCGACATTTTCTACTTCAAATACAATATCACATCGATCAAACCTGTTTAACATAGTTGAAGCTTTCGCTGGAATAATCATGCTTCCTGTCAGGCATTTACGTAGCAGCAGCTCTGTTTACTTCACGGCTAGGGCAGCGGTTATAACACGTTCAAGTTATATTGTCTTAACGATTTGGTATTTCATTCTTTATATCATGCTGCATGAATGTAGTGATTTAAATCTGGGTTAAAAAGGAAAACTTACTTTCAGCGTTTTATCATGCTTGTAAATGTTATGCCCTGTGGCAATTTTCACATGCCATGAATTCAATGACCGTGTAATTTCAATGAACACAAAATGTTGCAAAACAAAACAATACCCATTGAGTAAGTCTTCTCCCACTTCCCGGAATTGAATTTGTGGATAAAAACCAACAGTGAACTAAATTTAGTGAAGTCCACTTTCCGTTCATCAGGCTTTCAAAGTGGCATAATGGACCTCATAGGAATTATAAGTCCAGCTGCAAGTACAAAGTGGTGAGAGGAATTAAGTTCCATTCGGTGTCATCTAAACTTTTTTTATTTCGAAACAAACTTTGTTTTTCAATTAACTACACATCATTTAAATCATATATGTATACACAATTACACCTGCATATTTTCCTGAACTATTCCATACATTTATTATTTCAATAATGCGCATTATTTGCACTGTTCACCAGTCGATTAAACTTTAATGTTCAATTTAATTAACAAAAGAATAAACATAACAAAGTTCCGTTACCCCATAATAGGAGCCTGAAGTCGCGATTATCTCTCGGAGTAGGTGACCCAGAGCGACGAAACTTGGCAGACTTGTTTGGCCCGATGGGCCACGCATGCCAAAAGTGCAATGTGGCGTCTCAGTGCCACCGCTTCCGGTGAAAGTGTCGCCGAAGGTACGCTAACTGGCCCGTATTGGCCCCGTTACCCCATAATAGGAGCCTGAAGTCGCGATTATCTCTCGGAGTAGGTGACCCAGAGCGAGGAACATGATCCGATAGCATGTAATCAACAAATGAATACAATTTACAACATGTACAAAAAGCGACGAAAAACCCACAAAATGAGTCTGCAATTAGTATACACTTAGTATGTACATGTACACACTTGTCAACTGAAGTATAATTTAATAATGAATTTTAATACGTTGTTTGTATTTTAATATACCCCGGCACATGTCTCAAAAACATGTGCAGAATGTTTCCACAAAAAGATGGTCAAATGGCTCTATTTCGTTCGTAACATTTTAAATCTCCCCTCAAGGTGTGATCAATTTTGAAGCTTGAGACAAGATCTTAGCAAACAAACAGACCCAATATAAAATTACATGACAAATATTGCACCTCTAGACCAATGTAGAACACATAATAAGCTTGATCTATTGTTTCCAATTGTTTTCAGTTCTGTTCACAGGCATCTAATGCCCAACATGCAATTATTACAAGTTAAAGGATTTATGAAAGAAACATCCATACAATCCATAGGCTCTTAACCATTGATAACAAAAAACTTTTCAACACAATATAAGAAGCAAAAAGGACTACATAAAACATGACAAAATATAATTAAACTTATACAACTATGATATGAAATGGTATAATCACATTTTATTTCGTATTTAAAACCAGATTTTCAAATCTTGTTTTATTCAGGTGCTTGTATGTTAATTTTTTATAAAGACTTTTTATCCTTGCAGAAATTGAATACTATACTAGTATATTTAATACTTATACAACTAATATACTAGTGTGCAGAATAATACAAATAGCCCTTTGCATGCTGGGAAATTTTTCGTCTGCTAAAATGTCTTCTGCTAAATTTCTAAAATTAGCATTTTCTTCGATTTTTTTCAAAGAACACTATCAGAATAGCAAACAGTTTGGATCCTGATGAGACGCCACGTTCTGTGGCGTCTCATCTGGATCCAAACTGTTTGCAAAGGCCTTCAAAATCCGCTTCCCGCACTGTAAGGGATAGAGACAGCCAGAATATGAACGGAATATACGCTATTCTTCCAGAATATAAACTGTTACATTGCCAGATAAATTAGAGCTGTGTCAACAACATGACTAATACCCCAAAAGCGCTGTGTGCAAACATAGCATAGCATAACTAGGGAATAAGTATACAACTGATAATGAAGATGGTGTCTTTCACATGAATATTACATGGTGACAACAACTTTCTAGTAAATCCTGTAAGAAATAGGGAAGATGTTTGATCCAACATAAAACATTTTATGCGGACAGACCAATATACCGACTTAAATATGACAATATGCCCCTTATAAAAAAATGTGCAGTGTTAAAGCACTTAATGTACCATGTCAGCTTCCTACCAATTGGCTTACTAGTGACTTCACAAATGTACACACATTAATTTGTACCAACTTTATTCTTTCTCTTTTCATTTTAAAACCTGTTTTCAATATCTATTTACTTGTAATGGCCCAGTTACACATATACAGAAAATGAAGGAAGAAATTTGATCTACACTGGAGACAATGTTGATGTAAAGATGGACTCTTAAATCTGAGACTTAAAATCTTGCTACAGCAAGTTACACCAGCAGGCTTAATCAAACTTCGTTGTGCATATTGTGTCCTTTTTGTATGGCAGACAACTTGGAAAGCCAACCAACAGGTTCTCAAGATTTTGCGACTTTTACCATCGACATTGTACTTGCAGGATTAACAACGATACCCCCCATCACACAATCTGTAAAAAACAACTGGTTAAAGACACAGAAAAAACAAAATCTTAACCAAGAGGCAAAATTCTCACTGATATGCACACATCATATGTTCAGATTAACACATATTGTGTTACCAACACTAACAAATTCCTCAAAAATGTATTCTATTACCAAATTGTATTTCTCTTGCAAACATGGCTATGTGAAAATAAGAGCACCGCATAACAGGTGCCACGCTTGGCTGCGAAAGCCTGTCAGAATTTATTTTTTTTTTTTTAGTGGTCACAGTGACCTTGACCTTTGACCTAGAGACCCTAAATGGGTGTGGCGTGTAGAACTCATCAAGGTGCATCTACATATGAAGTTTCAAAGTTGTAGGTGGAAGCACTTTGATTTTAGAGGCAATGTAAAGGTTTTAGCACGACGCCGGCTGACGACGAGCAGGCTATGACAATACCTCGGGTTTTCTCCGAAAACAGCCTCGCTAAAAACCATGATAATGCTGAAATGGGTAGAAATTGTTACACTCAAAATATAAGGGAGCTTTAACACAATTTGATGGCAAATCAATATATCAAGAAAATTTTGGAAATAACAAAGGGATTGCAATGCTTCATGTATCCACTATATAGGCGCATTAAGTGGTTTTATGGATATGGTATTGGCTTAGTTAACAGATACAGGTTTAAACCCTCACTTTGACGTCAATCTCAAGATCTTCCTTTATCACACCATTAACTGGTTCAACATAAGAAACAAACTAAAGAATTTCTCATTATACCTTAAGCTTTGGATGCAAATGAGATACAATACAAGATTTCATATAAGTACCGTTATTAGTTAACTATGGATACAAATTATGTGTACATGTATATAACTGCAACTGCCAGTACCAGTAAGCCTGGAATTACTTGAACAATTGCTCCAGCCCAAACATTTAGGGTTCCACATAAGTACTCAGGGGCATATGAACAAAGTTTCCACAATTTGATATGTATTTTTTTAATCATATGTCTAGAAATTGCATTTAAAATATAAATTTATTCAAGATAAAATTGGAAATTACAAAATATGGTGATCTTGACCACATAATTTGGCAACCTCAACCATATACTATTTTAATGTAAACATTCCATAAGCTCATAACATTTGCTTATAATTTTGAACAAAATAAATCAGAGAACAAAACTGAAGATGAAAATAAACAAGAAACCGTCGGAGAAGGGTGATGCTCCCCAAAGTTTTTTTGTCACAATATTGCACTATATATTCAGATAAAAGGAAACGTCTTGAGGGGCATAACTTTAGACAAAAGGGCCATAACTCTCTAAATAAATCATTAAACCAGAACCCACTAATAACATGCGCATCTCCTCAAGGTAGTTAAGCTTCCTATTAAGCTTCATTGTATTCCAGTCAATAGTTGGGGAGAAAGAGCCCAGACAATAATTGCACTATATGCACAGTTTATAGAAAATTTCAAAGGGCCATAACTCTGTGAAAAATCATCCGACCATAACCGGCTGATAATATGCACATCTCCTGTTGGTAGTGAAGCTTCCTATAAAGTTTCATTGAATTCCCGTCATAAGTTGCTGAGAAATAGCTCGGACAAGAATTGCACTATATGTTCAATGGAAAATTTCAAAGGGCCATAACTCTGTTAAAAATCATCTGACGAGAACAGGCTGATAATATCCACATCTCCTCTTGGTAGTGAAGCTTCCCATAGAGATCATTGAATTCCCATAATAAGTTGCTGACAATTAGCTCGGACAAGAATTGCACTATATGTAAAATGGAAAATTTCAAAGGGCCATAACTCTGTAAATAATCATCCGACGAGAACCGGCTGATAATATGCATATCTCCTCTTGGTAATGAAGCTTGCCATAAAGTTTCATTGAATTCCCGTCATTAGTTGCTAAGAAATCGCCCGGAAAAGAATTGCACTGTATGTACAGTTAATGGAAAATTTCAAAGGGCCATAACTCTGTGAAAAAAAATCCGACCAGAACCCGCTGATAATATGCACATCTCTTCCGGTTATTAATTGCTGAGAAATAGCCCGGACAATAATTGCACTATATGTACAGTTAATGGAAAACTTCAAAGGGCCATAACTCTGTGGCAAATCATCCGACCAGAACCCGCTGATAATATGCACATCTCCTCTTGGCAGTGAAGCTTCCCATAAAGTTTCATTGAATTCCGGTCATTAGTTGCTGAGAAATAGCCCGGACAAAAATTTTGCACGGACGGACACACGGACGGACGGACAGACGAAGCGGCGACTATATGCTCCCCCCAAATTTTTTGGGGGAGCATAAAAAGGACATAAATATTTAAATCTTTACAAATACTCTTACCCTATGCTGATTCAACCCATATTCCTATTCTTAAATCAGCACAAAACACACAAGCAGCCTTCAAGATTTCTTCGTACTTTACGAGTTGTATGTACCTGATTTCATTGACCGGAACAAAACCCACACCCAATCTGTAGGTCATAAGTGTTTTTCCCAGGAGGGCAAAGGGGCATGGCCCATAACTTTCAAAAAGGGCATTTTAGCGCGCAGTTTAGGCAAAAAAGGGCATACAAGTTCCGTGAATACTTGAATTAGGGAGAAACATGTTATCGCATCAGAGGCAGTTATGGAAAAAAACATAAAATATAAACAAGCTCATTAAATGGTAATTGGTGTATTTAACTTACTTTATATTTACCTTGCAATATACATTTAAGTTCCATGCTGTTTCAATAGACTTTACAGCACAACAAACAAATCAATATATGTACATGAATCTGGTTATACACAGATCCACTAACATAAATGAAACCATGTTTGTCGTATCCCATTTTCTTACGCTAATCTTGTCATATGTTTAACATTGCGAGTAAACTAATCGCTAACAGTAACACTCGTTTCCGTGATACATCTACTGAGTAGATTACAAGTAAATATGCTGTTGCTATCTAAAACATTTTTATTCATCGTTGATTATCGCAGATATTTCATTTATTCCGTCTAAATGTATTATTTACATTGTTAATTCGATCGTTTACGACGTTATTTGATATTTTTGCCGAGTCACAATTTAATTCTGTATAGTCCGCCATCTTGATTAAAAGATGGGAGTGGTGCGCATAGCAACGTAAAATCGTATCATACGTCCGCCTAATACGTGATTCGTATTTTGTTTAATTAGTATACGTCTCAGTAATTATTTAAATAATTAATTATCTTGAAGACGATAATGAGAAAGAATTAATTTGTTTGTGTTGTTTAATGAAATTACGCGTAAAAATATATGTTTTAATATAACTAAATTATGCATAAAATGCATAATTTCCACGAGGATAACATCGAGTTTTTCATCAAAAGAATCCGAAGTAACAGTCCACGATTTAATCGTGGAGGAGTACTCATTACCGACCGTTTAGTGTACTTGGTAAAACATTGCCACTGACATTATCAGGGATCTTCACTGCCTTGGGGCCATCCAATTAATCTGTTAAATCAAAGCACTTAAAAACACCTATGGGCAATAAAACGAGCACAATTATCAATTTAATCTTGCGATCAAGCATACCGTAACAAAATAGGACAAGAAACAGCAGGTGCTCATGAAAGGGCAGGGCGGCGGCCTTTAGAAGAGGCAGCGTGGCGCTAAATGGCTTTGAAAGGGGCAGCTAAAACGGCCTGGGAAAAACACTAGGTCATGTAGATTTACATACAAACAAGAGGGCGAGAGGCCCATGGTTGCTCACCTGAGACTTCAGGGAACTGAACTTCTCTCAGCAACTTTTGGGATGTTTCTGAAACCATTTTCAAACTTGGCCAATATATCAACAAGGGACAAAATTGTCACAAAACCAGGTTTTCAATATTAAAAAAAAGTCTGATAAAGGGCTTGTTTTAAAAATCAATCTATTTTTAGTCGTGGCGACCTTGCCTTGGGAGATATCTACGTAGTTCTTTCGCGCGACACACCGTACAATAATGGTGAACAAATGTGCCAAATGATTTTAAAATCTGACAATCAATGACATAGTTATGGCCCGGACAAGCTCATTTATGGCCATTTTTTACCTTTGAACTCAAAGTGTGACCTTGACCTTTGAGATATCAACGTAATTCTTTCGCCCGACACACCGTCCAATGATGGTGAACAAATGTGCCAAATGATTTTAAAATCTGACAATCAATGACATAGTTATGGCCTTTTGACCTTTGAACTCAAAGTGTGACCTTCACCTTGGAGATATTGACGTAATTCTTTCGCGCGACACACCGTCCAATGATAGTGAACAAATGTGCCAAATGATTTTAAAATCTGACAATGAACGACATATTTATGGCCTTGACAAGCTTGTTCCGCCTGCCCACCAGCCAGCCATATAAGGACAAAATGCCAAGCCCTCTGGCAGCCATTAGTTTTAAAGGAAGGGAACCATTTTCAAACTCAGCCCAGATATCATTAGAACAAATGTTCTAACAGATGGACAGACAGACGGACAGTGCAAACTGATATATGCCACCATACCGGGCGCATAAAAAAGAAAAGAAAACCCATCTTGTTTAAGTGAATGCACTAGCAAAGTAATTTCATCTTAGAATTTACATATGACAAGTGCCCAAGACAGACAGATGGACAGACAACTAAAGAGAACAACACTCTTTTACACAAGTGAGGAAAACAAAAAATATTGAGAACCTTATTTTGGGAGCACCACAAAGAAAAACAATTCTCAACCCACCAAAGAAGTCTCACCTAAAAAGTTGTGTTTGTTTTTTTTTCAAAAAAAGATCCAGCAAAAGTTAATGACTATTTTCAAACAAGCGAATTCATTGAATTGATATCACCTCCAAACGATTTTTATTTAAGGATGAATGCCGTTGCCTTGATAAATGGTATAATTATAAAACAAGAGTGCCAAACTGTCACAAGATACGCCCGTTCGAAGGTTTTGGACACCATGCTCAATGCTTGAAATGCACTAAATGACCTCAAGACCTAGTTATTGACTTGGCATGACCCATATTTGAACTTGACCTAGATATCATTTAGATGTAACATCTGACTAAATTTGGTGAAGATCAGATGAAAACTACTTCAATTAGAGAGCGGACACCATGCTAAATGCTTTAAATGCACCATGTGACCTCGTTTTTGACCGGGCATGACCCATATTCGAACTTGACCTACATATCATCTAGACACAACTTGTAACCAAATTAGGTGAAGATCAGATGAAAACTACTTCAATTAGAGAGCGGACACCATGCTAAATGCTTGAAATGCACTAAGTAACCTCGTGACCTAGTTTTTGACCCGGCATGACCCATATTTAAACCTGACCTACATATCATATAGACACAACTTTTGACCAAATTTGGTGAAGATCGGGTGAAAACTACTTCATTTAGAGAGCGGACACCATGAAATCCTTGAAATGCACTAAGTGACCCCATGACCTAGTTTTTGACCCGGCATGACCCATATTCCAACTTGGCCTAGATATTGTCTAGACTCAACTTCTGAGCAAGTTTGGTGAAGATCGGATGAAAACTATTTGAATTAGAGTCCGGACAAAGTGGCGCCGTTGAAAATGCACTAATTGACCCTTTTACCTAGTTTTTGACCCGGCATGACCCATATTCGAACTTGGCCTATATATCAACTAGATGCAACTGCTGACCAAGTTTGGTGAAGATCGGATGAATACAATTTGAAATAGAGTCCGGACAAAGTGGCCCCTTTGAAAATGCACTTATTGACCCTATGACCTAGTTTTTGACCCGGCATGACCCATATTCGAACTTGGCCTAGATATCAACTAGATGCAACTGCTGACCAAGTTTGGTGAAGATCGGATGAATACAATTTGAATTAGAGTCCGGACAAAGTGATGCCTTCCGCCCGCCGCCCGCCGCCAAGGGGTTTCACATAATACGTCCCGTATTTTATACGGGCGTATAAAAATGATTAAGTGTAGGGTATTGTTTTTGATCATTTCAATTCTCCTTATTGATATCTACACGCCTATGACATTTCATGTTGATATCTTATATAGTTCTTGCGATATAGCCCAGAAACATTTGTGCCAGACAGTCTGACAGACAGACCACCCCAATTCTTTTGGTGCAGGATAACTACTCTTGCCTTGAGAGGAATTCAGCTGAAACGATGAGAAATCTCATCCCATATTGTCCATAGAGGACACAAGAAATGTGTTTGTCAAAAACACAATGACCCCTTTTTTGCCGCTTTGAAGCCATATATTTGACCTTTGACCTTTGAAGGATGACCTTGACCTTTCACCACTCAAAACGTGCAGCTCCATGAGATACACATGCATGCCACATATCAAGTTGCTATCTTCAATATTGCAAAAGTTATGACCAAGGTTCGAGTTTTGGGACACACACAATGAATAAATGAATGAATGAATGACAGACAGACAGACAGACAGGCCAAAAACAATATACCCCCGATCATTCGATCCGGGGGCATTAAAATGGAAAATACAAAGGTGAATATGACTGATACTGATATGGAAGTTTGAGAGTTATCTATTATGCTTTATATTTAAATGAGAAACTTCGTATTTTAAGATAAGTAGGCACTTCTGAACATGGGGCATAATTTTGATTTCATCAAATGAAATTGAATGTTAACACACAAATTTTAATACAAACCCACTGAGTGTTACATTATTCTGGAACATATCAGTGGTTATACACATAGTATGCTATTCTCTACTACAGAAAGTTGATCATAATACTAAGGTAAACTACAGCCCACAGCTACCTTTGCACAGAGAGCCACTGTGTCCATCTGAGGCATTGACAAGATAGAAACAAAAAGTCACACAGAAAAATAGGTGACAGAACACATACAACAAAGTGCTTGGCAAAACAGACACAACTGCTTGAAAAAACTGACCTTTCATGGTTAAACAAAATTTGTATAACAACAAATGTATTATTACTTAAGATAAAACAGTATTTCATCACAATGAAGATATAGCTTCTTTTAAAACACTTCTTGTGTACATTTTTCAAGTTCAACTCTTGAAACCCAATATTGCAGTAGTTTTAAAGGCACAATGTTGACAGTTAACATTTACGTACTAAGTTGACTGCTGTTGAAGCATCTCTTGCAGGCGCTGTCGCCTACTGCCATTCTGAGATTGAACAGGAAGAGATCGGCGACCCCTGGGTCGATCAACCACATCAGACAGACTTGCGTCAGCCTTCAACATGTCATCTTGATATGCCGACATGTCTGATTCTCCAATTGACAGTGTTTTCCTGCCTACCACAAGCCCAACGTCCACAATTTGAGTCTGATGTACCGGCCTATCATACGGTGTATGTACAGGGAATTCACCACCTCTGCCATTTTGCTGATGTGGGTCTCTTCCTGTATGATAGTTTGACCCTGAAAAGCCATCTTTGTTAGTCTCTATTGGTAGCCCCAAGAACTGCTGCACTCGTGAGACTCCCTGATAGGTCCTGAGTCCTGGGATGTTACTTTTGATCTCATCGGTCATATGACTTTGCATGTGACCTCTACCTTGACCCAGAGACACCGTTTCAGCACTCACACTGGACCCAGACTTTTTCTTCCTTTGTCCCTCCTCTGTCCTCCCAGCTGGCCTCAGTGAAAACTTGTCCAGACTGACAGTGGACTCGTACCCCTTGGGATCCTGCTGGTACACCAGCTCTCTCATTAAGCTACCACTTATCTGGCTGGGTGTATCAGTCACATCCAGGGACTGCGGCCACACTGGTTGTACTTCATCTTCACTGAGTCTTCCACTTGTAGCCATAATTTCTCCATTATAAACCTCCTCCCTGGCGCTAACCACACCACCAGCTTCCATGAGAGCACGATGCACCGCGTCATCCTGCTGCCTGAGATTTCTTTGGGAGGCAATGATTGGTCCATCTGGATCCCTGGCAGATGGTTCGCTGTCTGATGAAGATGGCTGAGAAACCCTTCTCTGATGAAAGGACATAGAAGTAACTGAAGGAGGTAATGCCTCGGTGTCTGTCCTCACAGGATTAGTTGGGGGGTTGGAAGAAAGGGAAGCTTTCTGGGTCTTTGAGCTAGTGGTAGGTGATCTCTCCTCAGTGGCTGTACCACTTGACTTCCCTGAAAAGCAGGGCTAGCATTTTGTCATTTAATGCAAAAACAGGTCTTATGCCATACACCTCCAGTGTAACTCATTACCAGTTTGGTCAGGATGTACCCTTCTGAGACCATAAAACTTTGCATTTCCTCATAGCAGAAAGGGTAGCTCCTGATAAGTCTGCCTGAATGCACAAGCTGGTGTGATGCTACACTGTCTGCGCATGTCATAACACCCCCATTCACATATGAAACTGGATGTAAATTAATCTGCATTGACCAAGGGAAATCATTTTAACTGGAAGGAAACCATAAAATTATTGATTAATAACAATAAATAATAGCTAGCCATATTATCAATAATAAATCATGATTCCTTCATTTAGTTGAAATGCAGTATTATAAGACATATATTTGTATACAATAATACATTAACAAGAGGCCCATGAGGGCCTGAATCTCTCTACTGCTTTAAACACTGTCACTGTGACCTTGACCTTTGACCTAGCAACCTGAAAATCAATAGGGGTCATCAGCCAGTCATAATCAATGTACCTATGAAGTTTCATGAGCCTAGGCCTAAGCATTCTTGAGTTAACATCTGGAAACCATTTTACTATTTCGAGTCACTGTGACCTTGACCTTTGACCCAGTGACCAGAAAATCAATAGGGTTCGAGTCCTCATTAATATAACGACTGTGAACAAGTTTGAAAAGAATCGGATGAAAACTGTGGACTTTTATCGGATAAACAAGAAAAAGTAACCATTTTATTATTTCGAGTGACTGTGACCTTGACCTTTGACCTAGTGACCTGAAAATCAATAGGGGTCATCAGCCAGTCATGATCAATGTACCTATAGAGTTTCATGATCCTAGGCCTAAGCATTCTTGAGTTAACATCTGGAAACCATTTTACTATTTCGAGTCACTGTGACCTTGATCTTTGACCCAGTGACCTGAAAATCAATAGGGTTCGAATCCTCATTAATATAAAGAAACTGAACAAGTTTGAAAAGAATCGAATGAAAACTGTGGACTTCATCGGATAAACAAGTTTTTACTATTTTGAGTCACTGTGACCTTGACCTTTGACCCAGTGACCTGAAAATCAATAGGGTTCAAGTCCCTCATTATTATGAAGACACTGAGCAAGTTTAAAAAGAATCGGATGAAAACTGAGGACTTTATCGGATAAACAAGTTTTTATTGTTTCGAGTCACTGTGACCTTGACCTTTGACCCAGTGACCTGAAAATCAATAGGGTTTAAGTCCTCATTAATATAAAGACACTGAGTAAGTTTGAAAAAAATCGGATGAAAACTGTGGACTTCATCGGATAAACAAGTTTTTACTATATCAAGTCACTGTGACCTTGACCTTTGACTCAGTGACCTGAAAATCAATACGGTTCGAGTCCTCATTTATATAAAGACACTGAGTAAGTTTGAAAAGGATCGGATAAAAACTGTGGACTTTATCGGATAAACAAGACAACGCCTAACACACACACACACTCACAGACACCATGCCATCCCGTAAGCTCTTCTGCCTTTGGCAATAGTAGAGCTAAAAACAAATCCCATCATATTTGAATAAATCTCTTCATTACTTTAATATGAAAAACAACCTATTTTTAACATTTCTGAAAAAAGCACAAAAATAATAACATTTATACATATTAAGATCTATACAATACAAATGAGCATTGCTCTGAACAAAAACAGGGCCAAATGCACGTGCGTCAAGTATCGCCCCCCGCAAGAAATAATCAGGTACGACACTTTTCACTTTAATGAACTTGTTTGTTACAATAAAGTCTCTCCTAAATGAAAAGCCAGTCTAGGTGGAAAGAATTGTCCCTGATTAGCCTGTACAGACATGCATTAAGACCAGTTTTCTTAAATAGAGGCTCAAATGATTCTTCAGCCCAGTGACTATGGTTTGGTTCCCTACCAGCTTTCCTGGGCCTGGCATGCCACAAGGAGTCATGAGGGAAGTACACATTTGGTTGCACTATGATCCTGGGGGAGGGAAAGTTGTCCTGAAAACCATTCTTGTCCTTCTCTACCGGCCGGATCATTCCAACAGGGCGGTACCGCATAAAACTCTGGATGTGTTGAAACGCAGTCGGCAGCAGGTGAGACATGGTGGACTGAAACAGACATGAGAAATATTTGAGCCATGTTCTTAGAAAACCAGGTTGAGCACATGTGGGTCATGGGTCATCCCAAGTTAGCTTGTGCAATCTGCACATGATAATCAGGGAGGACACTTTCTGCCTAGACACAAATTTCATATAGAAGAGAATTCCTCTAAAGAAATAATGCATAAAAAAGGAAAGTATCATTCCTGATTCAGTGATTAGCCTGAGTGGACTGCAAAGTCTACTCTGTGATGATACTGCAAAGTCTACTCTGTGATGATACTGCAAAGTCTACTCTGTGATGATACTGCAAAGTCTACTCTGTGATGATACTTACTGCAAAGTCTACTCTGTGATGATACTTACTGCAAAGTCTACTCTGTGATGATACTTACTGCAAAGTCTACTCTGTGATGATACTGCAAAGTCTACTCTGTGATGATACTTACTGCAAAGTCTACTCTGTGATGATACTTACTGCAAAGTCTACTCTGTGATGATGCTTACTGCAAAGTCTACTCTGTGATGATACTTACTGCAAAGTCTACTCTGTGATGATACTTACTGCAGAGTCTACTCTGCGATGATACTTCCTGCAAAGTCTACTCTGTGATGATACTTACTGCAAAGTCTACTCTGTGATGATACTGCAAAGTCTACTCTGTGATGATACTTACTGCAAAGTCTACTCTGTGATGATACTTACTGCAAAGTCTACTCTGTGATGATACTGCAAAGTCTACTCTGTGATGATACTGCAAAGTCTACTCTGTGATGATACTTACTGCAAAGTCTACTCTGCGATGATACTTACTGCAAAGTCTACTCTGTGATGATACTTACTGCAAAGTCTACTCTGTGATGATACTTACTGCAGTCTACTCTGTGATGATACTTACTGCAAAGACTACTCTGTGATGATACTTACTGCAAAGTCTACTCTGTGATGATACTTACTGCAAAGTCTACTCTGTGATGATACTTACTGCAAAGTCTACTCTGTGATGATACTTACTGCAGAGTCTACTCTGTGATGATACTTTCTGCAAAGTCTACTCTGTGATGATACTTACTGCAAAGTCTACTCTGTGATGATACTGCAAAGTCTACTCTGTGATGATACTTACTGCAAAATATACTCTGTGATGATACTTACTGCAAAGTCTACTCTGTGATGATACTTACTGCAAAGTCTACTCTGTGATGATACTTACTGCAAAGTCTACTCTGTGATGATACTGCAAAGTCTACTCTGTGATGATACTTACTGCAAAGTCTACTCTGTGATGAATACTTACTGCAGAGTCTACTCTGTGATGATGCTTACTGCAAAGTCTTCTCTGTGATGATACTTACTGCAAAGTCTACTCTGTGATGATACTTACTGCAGAGTCTACTCTGTGATGATACGTACTGCAAAGTCTACTCTGTGATGATACTTACTGCAAAGTCTACTCTGCGATGATACTTACTGCAGAGTCTACTCTGTGATGATACTTACTGCAAAGTCTACTCTGCGATGATACTTCCTGCAAAGTCTACTCTGTGATGATACTTACTGCGAAGTCTACTCTGTGATGATACTTACTGCAGTCTACTCTGTGATGATACTTACTGCAAAGTCTACTCTGTGATGATACTTACTGCAAAGTCTACTCTGTGATGATACTTACTGCAAAGTCTACTCTGTGATGATACTTACTGCCGAGTCTACTCTGTGATGATACTTACTGCAGAGTCTACTCTGTGATGATACTTTCTGCAAAGTCTACTCTGTGATGATACTTACTGCAAAGTCTACTCTGTGATGATACTGCAAAGTCTACTCTGTGATGATACTTACTGCAAAATATACTCTGTGATGATACTTACTGCAAAGTCTACTCTGTGATGATACTTACTGCAAAGTCTACTCTGTGATGATACTGCAAAGTCTACTCTGTGATGATACTTACTGCAAAGTCTACTCTGTAATGATACTTACTGCAAAGTCTACTCTGTGATGATACTTACTGCAAAGTCTACTCTGTGATGATACTTACTGCAAAGTCTACTCTGTGATGATACTTACTGCAAAGTTTACTCTGTGATGATACTTACTGCAAAGTCTAATCTGTGATGATACTTACTGCAAAGTCTACTCTGTGATGATACTTACTGCAAAGTCTACTCTGTGATGATACTTACTGCAAAGTCTACTCTGTGATGATACTTACTGCAGAGTGTACTCTGTGATGATACTTTCTGCAAAGTGTACTCTGTGATGATACTTACTGCAAAGTCTACTCTGTGATGATACTGCAAAGTCTACTCTGTGATGATACTTACTGCAAAATGTACTCTGTGATGATACTTACTGCAAAGTCTACTCTGTGATGATACTTTCTGCAAAGTCTACTCTGTGATGATACTTACTGCAAAGTCTACTCTGTGATGATACTGCAAAGTCTACTCTGTGATGATACTGCAAAGTCTACTCTGTGATGATACTGCAAAGTCTACTCTGTGATGATACTGCAAAGTCTACTCTGTGATGATACTTACTGCAAAGTCTACTCTGTGATGATACTTACTGCAAAGTCTACTCTGTGATGATACTGCAAAGTCTACTCTGTGATGATACTTACTGCAAAGTCTACTCTGTGATGATACTTACTGCAAAGTCTACTCTGTGATGATACTTACTGCAAAGTCTACTCTGTGATGATACTGCAGTCTACTCTGTGATGATGCTTACTGCAAAGTCTACTCTGTGATGATACTTATTGCAAAGTCTACTCTGTGATGATACTTACTGCAAAGTCTACTCTGTGATGATACTTACTGCAAAGTCTACTCTGTGATGATACTTACTGCAAAGTCTACTCTGTGATGATACTGCAAAGTCTACTCTGTGATGATACTTACTGCAAAGTCTACTCTGTGATGATACTTACTGCAAAGTCTACTCTGTGATGATACTGCAAAGTCTACTCTGTGATGATACTTTAAGTCTACTCTGTGATGAAACTGCAAAGTCTACTCTGTGATGATACTTACTGCAAAGTCTACTCTGTGATGATACTTTAAGTCTACTCTGTGATGATAGTGGACTGCAAAGTCTACTCGGTGATGATACTTTCTGCAAAGTCTACTCTGTGATGATACTTACTGCAAAGTCTACTCTGTGATGATACTTTAAGTCTACTCTGTGATGATAGTGGACTGCAAAGTCTACTCTGTGATGATACCTTTTACCAATTTTATCAAGACTTGACCTGGTGATTAGTTGTTGCAGACATGGAGAAAAACAATTTACAAACCAGACTGTAATCAGGGACGACACTTTTCGCTTTATGTTATTTTTCGTTTAAAGAAAGTCTCTTCAGACTGCATTGGCTAATCTGGGACTACACTTTACACACATGCATAAACCCCCTTTTCACAAAGCATGGTTCATATGAATCAAGGAAACCTTGGTCAAGATGCCAAATACCAAAAGTATCCAGTTACAAGAGCTAAATATAAATTTAGATTTGGAATAACTTAATTTATTTGGCCATGTATTATCTCTTCCGCATTTTGATTTAAATCATGTTTCCTTTCGCCCTTAAGATTGGTCCATATTAAAGCTTAAACGCATATGTGCATATATAGATGATCAACTCGGTTTCAAAGAATATGACAACAAAAAAGTGAACTTACTTAAATACTGATTGTATTGATTATATTTTTAATAAAGCAAGCAGGTTATCAACCCAGTCTATAACACATTTATTTTTCAACAGACCAAAATAATTTTTGAATTCAGATAAAATATAATAAAGACAAGATTGCAATACCAAGTACATCTTTATTAAGAAGACCGCCACGCCCCTCTGGTGGCCATGTTTTTCAACGAACCTGACCCATTTTGAAGCTGAGATATCATTACGACACTCGTTTTTATCAAGTTTCATGAAAATTGGACTAAAAATGTGAATTCATGAACCCGTTAGGTTTAACTAATGCCATATAAATTAAACTGCCCTGCCCCCTGGCTTTGTTTTTCACCAGGCCAGAACCATATTCAAACGCCATCGAGTTATCATAACAACTAATCGTCTGACCAAGATTGGACTAAAAATGTGACTACTAGCATGTTAACAAGGTTTCACTATAGCCATGTAAGGAAAACTGCCACCACCCCTTGTGACCATGTTTTTCAACAGACCAGAACCATTTTAAACTCATCTGAGATATCAAGAGAATAAATGTTCTGACCCAGCTTCATGAAGATTGGACCAAAAATGTGACATCCAGAGTGTTACCAAGGTTTCACTATAGCCATATACAGAAAACTGCCCCGCCCCCTGGTTCCCACTTTTTTTTAACAAACTGAAACAATTTTGAAACCCATTTGTGTTATCCTAAAAAATGTTCTGACCAAGTGTCATAAAGATTTGGCTAAAACTGTTAATTTGAATAAGGTAAACAAGCTCTTTTAAACCTAGTAACCTAGTTTTTGACCTCGGCTTACCAATTTTCAAACTCTTCCAAGACATCATTGGGACAGATATTCTTGCCAAGTTCCATTAAGATTGGACAATAAATGTGGCCTCTAGAGTGTTCACAAGTTAAACTTTGATGGCACACCATAGACACACAAAATTCAAAAAAGCTAACAAAAGCTCACCCTAAGCTCTTTTTGCTCAGTTGAGCTAAACACATAACAAGAGGGCCATCAGGCCCTAAGGAATCACCTGAAAGCCAAAGGAACTAGACTATTTTGAAAAAAATGCAAGCTGATTCATGAAGATTATTTTGGACCAAAAAGTGACTTTTAACATGTTTTTTTTATATTTGACCTTGTGACCTAGTTTTTGAGCTCATATGACCCAGCTTCAATCTCTGGCAAAATTTCATTGGGACAAATGTTCTGACCAAGTTTCATGAAGATTGGCCAATAAATGTGGCTAATATAGTGTCAACAAGTTTTCACTAAAGCCATATAAGGACAACTGCCCCCCCCCCCTGGCGGCCATGTTTTTCATCAACAAACCATAACCATTTTCAAACTCACTCAAGCTATTGTTAGAACAAATGTTCAGATCAAGTTTCATAAAGATTGGATAATAAATGTGACTTCTAGAGTGTTAACAAGGTTTTGTAGTAAATAGCCATTTAAGGAAAAATGCCACGCCCCCTTGCGGCCATGTTTTTTAACTGATCTCAACCATTTTTAAACTTAGCCCAGATATTATTAGTTCAAATATTCTGACCAAGTTTCATGAGCATTGGACCATAAATGTGACTTCTAGAGTGTTAACAAGGTTTTACCATACAGTAAAGCCATATATGGAAAACTGCCCCGCCCCATGGCGGCCATGTTTTTCATTCAACTGGAACCATTTTCGAACTCGTCCAAGATATTATTGGGACATGTTTTGACCAAGTTTCATGAAGATTGGACTAAAAATGTGACTTCTAGAGTGTTAACAAGGTTTTACTATAGCCATATAAGGAAAACTGCCACGCCCCTGGCAGCCATGTTTTTCAACCAACCGGAACCATTTTCGACCTCGTCCAAGATATTATTGGCACACATGTTCTGACAAAGTTTCATGAAGATTGGACTAAAAATGTGACTTCTAGAGTGTTAACAAGGTTTTACTATAGCCATATAAGGAAAACTGCCACGCCCCCTGGCAGCCATGTTTTTCAACCAACCGGAACTATTTTCGAACTCGTCCAAGATATTATTGGGACACATGTTCTGACAAAGTTTCATGAAGATCGGACAATAAATTTGACTTCTAGAGTGTTAACAAGGTTTTTACTATAGCCATATAAGGAAAACTGCCAAACCCCCTGGCTGCCATGTTTTTCAATCAACCGGAACCATTTTTGAACTCGTCCAAGATATTTTTAGGACACATGTTCTGAGTAAGTTTCATGAAGATTGGACAATAAATGTGGCCTCTAGAGTGTTAACAAGGTAAATGTTGACGACGCACGACGGACAAAAGGCGATCAGATTAGCTCACCATGAGCACGTTGCTAAAAAGGCACATGGCTTGCTGAGATAAATAAAGCTGCATCAGAAAGCACCAATCAAAGCTCCTCACCTGGTATTTGAGTGCATCACTATCAGCTGAGTCCCGTACTTGCATGAGGTAGATGTTGACGCCAGCCACGTACTGTTTCCAGCATCCTATCCATGAGCTCAGTGCGCAGGCTAGGCAGGTGCTTCACGTTCCTCACTGCTGCCTCCACAACATGACGCTGCGGGGGCCGCTGCAGCCAAACCTTCTCGTCAAACTGGCAACAAGATAAGCAGGGTGTTTATTTTGTTTGGAAGAGGGGGTCTAAAGCTGTAGGAAAAGTTAAAATATTAAGTTCAAAATAGCAATTTCTTAATGGTATTGCAAAAAAAATTATGTGTGTTACAAAAACTCATCTGACAAGAAATTTTCTGGTCTAGATTTGATCTGTGACCTAGTTTTTTTTAGGCACGAGACCCAGATTCAATTCAGCCTTGATATTCCAAACAAAAACAAGAGGCCCATGAGGGCCTCAACCGCTCTACTGCTATAAACCACTTTGCAAGTTTGGAAAAAATAAGATGGAAACTGTGTACTCGCGCAAACAAGGAGAACTTTCACAAATTCAAGGGGAGATTATTGTGTACTTATTTCTCCGATACTGCTCATATTCAATAGGGTTCAAGTCCTCATTGATATAAAGATATTGTGCAAATTTGGAATAATTGGATGAAAACTGTGGAAATTAATTGCGTAAACAAGCGGGATGTCAAAATTTTCTCATATTCAAGGGAAGTCATTCTGGACTTAATGCTTCGATATTGCTCTTTTTAAAAAAGGGTTTGAGTCCTCATTGATACAAAGACACTGTGCAAGTTTACCAAGAATCGGTTGAAAATTATGGACTTTATCACATAAAAAAACAAGAGCACTGCCTTGTGGTTGCAGACCGCTGATCTATTTTCTTTTTAAAGGTGAAGGGACTCTCATTTTCAATCACAAAGGAGGGAGGGGTGGAGTGAAGAGGGGTGTATAGTGGGGGGGGCGTGGACATTTATAACATTAACTTCCAACAATATGTGTTTGTGAAACACAATGGTCCCCCCTATTATGATGTTTTTGACCTTGAAGGATGACCTTGACCTTGTGAAGGATGACCTTGACCTTGACCTTTCACCACTCAAATGTGCAGCTCTATGAGATACACATGCATGCCAAATATCAAGTTGCTATCTTCAATATTGCAAAAGTAATCATAAAATAAGCGATTTGGGCCACATATATTTGACCTCTGACCTTGAAGGATGACTTGACCTTTCACCACTCAAAATGGCAGCTCCATGAGATGCACATGCATGCCAATATCAAGTTGCTATCTTTAATATTGCAAAAGTATTTATAAAATAGCGATTTGGGCCACGTATATTTTACCTCTGACCTTGAAGGATGACCTTGACCTCGACCTTTCACCACTAAAATGTGCAGCACATGAGATACACATGCATGCAAATATCAAGTTGCTATCTTCA
Organism: Dreissena polymorpha; assembly: GCF_020536995.1. Taxonomy (NCBI): domain Eukaryota; kingdom Metazoa; phylum Mollusca; class Bivalvia; order Myida; family Dreissenidae; genus Dreissena; species Dreissena polymorpha. The sequence continues at coordinate 37,036,123 of NC_068358.1, forward strand.
ATATTGCAAAAGTATTCATAAAATGAGTGATTTTTGGCCACATATATTTGACCTCTGACCTTGAAGGATGACCTTGACCTTTCACCACTCAAAATGTGCAGATTCATGAGATACACATGCATGCCAAATATGAAGTTGCTATTCTTCAATATAGCAAAAGTTATTGCAAATGTTACAGTTGGGCGCAAACAGACCAACACATGACCTACCCCACGGACCAACAGCCCAATAGAACAGGGGCAAAGACCAATATGTCCTTTTTTTTTCTAATTTTTATGCCCCCACTACTATAGTGGGGGACATAAAAATGCGAGAAAAAAAAAGCAAAAAAAAAACATTCGGAGGGGGGAGGGTCGGTGGCGGGGGGCAATTCTTAGGTGCGATGGTGGGCGGTATTTGAAACATAAAACAAACATAAAACAAGGGCTGTTTGTAAAACATGCATGCCCCCCTATATGGGCTGTAAGTTGTAGTAGCAGCCATTGTGTGAATACGGTGGTGGTGGTGGTGGTGGTGGTGGAGGAGGTGGAGGTGGTGGTGGTGGTGGTGGAGGAGGTGGAGGGGTGGTGGTGGTGGTGGTGGTGGTGGGGTGGTGGTGGTGGTGGTGGTGGTGGTGGTGTGGTGGTGGGTGGTGGTGGTGGTTGTTGGTGGTGGGATACAATGCATTACAAAAATGCAGTTAGCCTTACATTTGGTAAAATTTTAATTTATTACAAGGGAGGCAAATGCTGTAACAAAAAGAACATGCATAAACGGTAGTTGTTCCCTTGTTTGAACCATGCTAAATCCTTAAAATGCCTATTTCCAGAAACTGTGACCTTCACCTGTGACCTTGACCTAGTGACCTCAAAATCAATAGGGGTCATCTGCGTGTCATGATCAATGTACCTATGAAGTTTCATGATCCTAGGCCCAAGCGTTCTTGAGTTATCATCTGACAACCACCTGGTGGACGGACCAACCGACAGACCGACATGAGCAAAGCAATATACCCCCTCTTCTTCGAAGGGGAGCATAAGTGGTGGTGGTGGTGGTGGTGGTGGTGGTGGTGGTTGGTGGTGGTGGTGGTGGTGGTGGTGGTGGTGGTGGTGGATACAATGCATTACAAAAATGCAGTTAGCCTTACATTGGTTAAAATTTTAATTTATTACAAGGGAGGCAAATGCTGTAACAAAAAGAACATGCATAAAAGGTAGTTGTTTCCATTGTTTAAAACCATGCTAAATCCTTACAAGAGCACCGCCTTGCGGGTGCAGACCGCTTATCTATTTCTTTTAAAGGTGAAGGGACTCTCAATTTCAATCACAAAGGAGGGAGGGGTGGAGTGAAGAGGGGTGTATAGTGTGGGGGTGTGGAATTTATTACATTATCTTCCAAAAATGCGGAAAAAAAAACAAAAAACAAAATAAAATCAGGGGGGGGGGGGGGGGGTGGGGGGAGTGGGGGGGATTCTTGGGTGCGATGGTTGGACGTTATTTCAAACATAAAATAATAAAATTAAATATTTGGGTTTTTTTAACCGTTTCAAAAAAAAAAAAATTGGCGGGGTGGGGGGGGGGGGGGTATAGTGTGAGGGTGTGGTGGTTATTTGTGAGATGATCTAAAAAAAAAAAAAAAAAAAAAAAAAAAAATTAGGGGGGGGGGGGATGGGTGGGGGGGTCGGGTGGGGGGAGGGGGAGGGGGGGGGGGGATTCTTGGGTGCGATGGTTGGACGGTATTTCAAACATAAAATAATAAAAATAAATATTTGTGTTTTTAAATGTTTTTTAAAAATAATTGGGGGGTGGGGTGGGGGGGTGGGGGGGTATAGTGTGAGGGTGTTGTGGTCATTAAATTTTGTGAGATGATCTCAAAAAAAAAAAAAAAAATAGGGGGGGGAGGGGGGGGGGGGGGGGGGGGGGAAGGGCACACGGGATGGTTTGGGTGGAGTCTATTGTGGTATGTCAGGTAAGAGTAGTTTTGTCAAAGTATCAATCAATCTAATCATAAATAAGAAGTTATGGCAATTTTAGCAAATTTAATAATTTGACCTTGAGAGTCAAGGTCATTCAAAGGTCAGGTAAAATTCAACTTGCCAGGTACAGTAACCTCATGATATCATGAAAGTATTTGAAGTTTGAAAGCAATAGCCTTGATACTTTAGAAGTAAAGTGGATTGAAACACAAAATTTAACCATATATTCAAAGTTACTAAGTCAAAAAAAGGCCATAATTCCGTAAAAAATGACAACCAGAGTTATGCAACTTGTCCTTTTACTGTACCCTTATGATAGTTTGCGAGTGTTCCAAGTATGAAGCAATATCTATTATACTTTAGGGGTAAAGTGGACCAAAACACAAAACTTAACCAAATTTTCAATTTCTAAGTAAAAGGGCCCATATTCCGTCCAAATGCCAGTCAGAGTTACATAACTTTTCCTGCACAGTCCCCTTATGATAGTTATAAGTGTTGCAAGTATGAAAGCAATAGCTTTGATACTGTAGGAATAAAAAGGACCTAAACACAAAACTTAACTAAATTTTCAATTTTCTAAGTATAAAAAGGGCACATAATTCTGTCAAAATGCCAATCAGAGTTACATTACTTTGCCTGCACAGTCCCCTTATGATAGTTAGTAAGTGTTGCAAGTATGAAAGCAATAGCTTTGATACTTAAGGAATAAAATGGACCTAAACACAAAACTTAACCAAAATTTTTAAATTTTTAAGTATAAAAAGGGCACATAATTTTGTCAAAATGCACGCCAGAGTTATCTAACTTGCCTGCCCAGTCCGCTCATGATAGTAAGTAAGTGTACCAAGTTTGAATGCAATAGCATTGATACTT